>NW_004524600.1:18923217-18936851 GCF_000260255.1 Octodon degus
CTCTCCTCCCCTCCCCTCCCCCCATCTCTCCCACATATTTGGTTGTTGTAGGGTCTCATTAAACAGCTTGGACTCATGGTGATCCTCCTGCTTTCAGCCTCCCCAGCGCTGGGATTACAGGCCTATGCCACTATGTCCAGACTCTGGGGTGGGGTGGGGGGGGGCTGCCAAGCCATGTGGTGCTGGGGATCAAACCACAGTCCCTGCACTTGCCTAAGGAGGTGCCTAGACCATTGAGCTATCTCGCTGGCCCGACCTTTTCCTTTTCCTTTCAGGACACCACTCTCCCTATATATTTTCCTTCCTTTCTGACTCTTCATGATTTCTGCCCATTCCTTTCAATTTCTGAGAGCTCAGCCCTCAACTTTTAGTTCTTTTACTCCATGTTTTCTTGCTAAGTATTGACATCTAATGGGAAAGTTTTAACTAGAGTTGTGATGACCCGGCCCCTAGACCAGGTCTGTTCCAGACTTTGGATGTCCGTCCTTGCATATACTTTCCACAAGCACCACAGACACAACATGTGTAACATTCATTGCACTCTCTCTTCTCAACACACACACACACACACACACACACACACACACACACACAGTTGCACAGATGTCTCACTTGCCTTGGTGAACATCATCACCTGTCATTGGTGTACAATCCAGGCATATGAGACGAAATACTGCGTATTTAATTTATCTCTTCTCTACCCATGTTCAATTGACTTTCAAATCACGCTTATTTTAATGTCTTGATATCTAGACCATATTTTTCTACTTCTGTTACACTTGGCCCTCTAAACTGTCCTCGACTATTAATATACTCTGTTTTTATAACCCTACCAGTCTAAAGTTTTAAAATAAAGTTTCTTGTGTAAATCTCTTTAATCTTTGTACTTTTCAGGCTAAGCTCAATTTTTAAAAATCAGACTTAAGAGGTCTTCCATGATATCATCTCTATCTCCCTCAACATTATCTTCTCAGACTCTGCCACCCTCTTCCCCTCCTCTGTACTACCTTGTCTTTTTTTTCCTTTTTGTATTTCAGGGAAGGGTCTACAGGGTGTTCAGGGTCTCAGTACTAGATTGGATTATAGTGATCCAACTGTCTATAGCCTCCCAAGATCTGGGATTACAGGTTCACACCACCATGCCCAGTCTCAATTGCCTTCTCAGTACACCCAGGGGGAAGGGCCAGCATGGCAGGCCTGGGGATTGATCCCCCAACTCCTATGCCTGCTTGCAGGTACTTTAATCTGTTGAGCTATTTGGCTGGCCCTCTGTCCTGCCTTCTGTCTGTACTGACCTACTTGTTCTTCTTCAAATCTACCACCTGCTTCATGGTCTGTCCTATTGTGCATGCTGGGCCTACTGCTTCTGTGACCTTTCCTTATACATTTCAAATCTCAGGATATTTTCTGCTTCTCTGGTATAACCAATTCCTCTTTTACTTTTGCTTGCACTCTACTCTGCCCTCATTATTAGGCAACACGATTCAGATGGACTTTCTGTAGAAGGCCTGGGGGAGATTTACGTTTTAGTCGTTGTGCAAAAAGTGCAGAGCACAGTGCCTGCTATATAGTAGACACTCAGTCAGGATTTCTTTGGTATAATTTCATTAATTGTAGTAAGTTGCTTCATGTCTAGCTAGAAATTCCCTTACCTTATTAGCTTGACTGATGTTCTGTGTAGGTGTGTGAATGCATGGGCAGAGTGGGTCAGAACTGACAGTCCATACTTTAGCCCTGAATTTCATGTCTTAAGAAAACTGAGACATAGAGCCATGCTATAGATGGGCTTCTGGATCTCTGCAGAGACATGACATGAGTATGATATGTTGGCTCAAGAGGGAGAGCCGAACTTAAGATCTTTTATCCAACTTTCTTTCACCACACCCTTCTGTCATGCTGTCTCTGACCCACCACAGGCTCCAAAGCAACAGAGCCAGGTGGTTATGGAATGAACCCTCTAAAACAATAAGCCTAAATGAATCTCTTCTCTATAAATTGATTTTCTCAATTTCACTAATACAATGGCTATGTTACCCGGACTAGTTGAGCAATTCTCTTAAATCTCAGTTTCTCAGCAGTAGAATGCATTTGGGAAGAGAATAAAAACACATGATTGACCCTGACCCTAAAGATTTGTTCTTGCCCTGTACACATATGCATAGTAATCCGTAGCCTAACAGCAGTGCCACCACATAAGGGAACAGATTCCAGACTAATTCTATAAAAACACTGCAGAGAGGATTGGTCAGTAGTGCATAAGGCTTCACAGTGAAAGTTAAGCTAGGATCACAAAGGTGTGCAATTTTGTTTAAGGAAGCTAGTGAATTTTTCGTTGAACAGTGTCAATGTGTCTTCTTAGCTCAGCACTTGTAGAAGAAATTGTCTTTTTAACTAAATCTCTTCCCATCACCACTTATGTTCCTCTGCCTTTCTTTGTGGTGACTTCTCTCTTCCTGCAGCCCAACTTATTGGTATGGTATTAATTCTGTGTAATGGATGAGTCAGCTATGCAAGCTGATTTTCTGTCTTTTCTATAGAACCTGGAAAACTCCTTTGATTGAAACACCTGAATTCTAGAGATCTAGTTCTAGGGCATGAAATCCCGGGTGGACTCAGGAGAAATAGTTACTTATTTCATTCCCTTTGTAGATTTGGCAAAAAAAATAAGCTAGACAAGGGCTGTCAGACACTTGAAGTATTGATAATTCAAGATAGTTTGTCTTTAAGCCATATCAACAAACTCTTTCTTTCTTGCTTGTTCCTTTCTCTCTTGATTGTCTTACTCTGTCTTTGATCCTCATCAAACACACATTCTAAAACCACAGCACGAATACTGCTGATGCAAGAAATCTGCTTATCCAAGCAGTGGAGCTTCCCCTGCCTGGTCTGTTCTGTGCCTGACCCTGTCGTCTACCCCAGACATCAAGGAATGAAATCAAAGACTTGGTTCAGGAAGCAGATATTTGCATTTCTTTGGAGTATCGTCAGGGCAAACCAAAGCCTGTGCCACTTCCTGTTGACACCAGGGAAGACCTTGATATGGAAAGGGGCTACCTGGAGCCCTATTCTTCCTCCAGCCCCAGCACAGATGAATCAGGGGGAAACGTGAGAAATGGCAACTGACGGCACACTTTCTTACTTGGCAGAGATGTTGAGCAGGAAGCATGGGGCTTTAAGCATCAAAGGAAGACTGTTTGTAACTGCTATGTCTCCCAGCATTAGGAAAAGCCAGCTGTAAACTTTAGGAGACTCACTTTCTCAGGAGAAAGTGCTATAGTGAAACTGTCAACGTTGAGGCTAAAAGATTATTTTGCCTTGTGAATTATGACTATGGAAACCGTATGAGACCCAGCAGACGACATTTAAAGGAATTTCTCTTTAGTTGTCTAATAATTCCTTCCGGGCTATGTTTACTGACCTTAGAGCTATTGATAGGACTTTTAAAAATATTTTTGAAAACTATTTTGGAAAAGGCCTTAAGAATGGCCGATTATGACATGGTGATTTTTAGGTAATTGATTTAGAATGATATAAAACCTAGGAACATAAACATGAAAAAGGAGAAGTCTTGGGATTTAAGAAAAAAATGGAGAAAGAATGGTCGATTAAGAAGCAAATGGTATGAAATGGAAAAAAAGTTTTTCAGAGTTCAAAGCTCCTTGGTCTGACAGCATCCAAGGATAAGTGAAAAAAGAAATATTGATTGCAATGTTTCCTGGTTAGCTGCAGGATATTTTTCAAGGACATTCACTTCTGTGGTCCAGTGCCATTGGAAACACAGAGGGCACCCAGCTGCGTCTGTGAATCATTCATGAGAAGTTTATTTATTCATTTTTTATTTTTTAAAATAATTTTATTGAAAAAATAGCAATGAGACAGTTTCACAACCGATTACTAGCACATTTTCAATAATTAATATATTGCATATTGTTGTCTTACTGGTTATTCTTTATACAAGATGCAGACATGATATCCTGTCTCAAACACTATTAGAACAAACCTCTCTATTCATTGAATTAAGAGAATGGAGCAGTATATCTATCCTAACTGTTTTGAGTATACAGAAACAAAAGGGCCGTTCATTTCTATCCCACTTTTTTGGATAGTTTTGTCAGGGATGGGCATTCCATTGTTATTTAAATACTGTAGGTGCATGAATTTAGCAAAATATCCCAATATAGTCCAGTAGTCCATAATAGTAGTGGGTTTTCCATAACACTGGCAATGTCTGAAGTTGTTGACTTGAGACTTTTATAGCTCAGCATATTAATATGGCTTTACTTTTTATAATTTGTTTTCATACTTTTCTGCTGAATGCTTAAGACCAAGATAAAGTAAGACCTACATAACTAGAAATGTAATTTTTGTATCTGATAAAGTCAGTCAAATCCTCTCAGGATTTAACCTGAAATCCTGTACCGCAGTTTGTAGATCCTTTTTCAGTGTCAGCCATGTGGATGAGTCATAGCCATTGCCTGACCAATTTGCTCTCTGTGAAAGCCTGAGAGAATGTTTTCTCTCCATTTGACTCTCCTTAGGCACATTCTACATCATTGATCACTTTCTTCTGTGGCCCCATAATCCCCTAGATCTGAAAATTTGGGACACAACTGAGTTACATGGTGTTACTGTATAGGATCTCCTTTGTCCTGAGTCTTCACTGGACTTGGAAAGCTAGGGTCAAAATGTTGGCTGTCCTTGCAGCTCTTCATTTTTTCTAATTTTTGATCTACAAACTTAGGTTGCTAACCCTCCAGAAGAGAAGCTTATTATTATTACCCTACAACATAGGCAATTGAGCTTAACCTCACTATGTGTCTGAATATCAGACATCTTCGGCATAACATGGAACAGGTATTTTCCATCAAGTATTGATATGTTAAACTTTAAATTTGTTCAGAATATGAAAGAAAAAATTTAAAAATGAAAAAATATTTTAAAATAGGAATAAACAGTTATATATTTTTACAAAAAATTTAGAAATCTAACCATATAGAGCCTTATAGCAGGAAAGTCCTGTGACACTTTTTTTGTCTCTTGTTTTCATTTATTACCCATTTTTTTAAACAAACATTTACTTGAGAGACAGTGTGGCAGTAATTGGTATGTCATAACAAGCAGTACGTAATTAGAAGACCAGAATGACAGGCATTCCAAGCATGATTTTAAAGTGGGGATGATTGAAGTAGTGTGTTTTCTAGGAGAAAGAGACATAAAGAAAATTGACTCCACTGAGAGGAAAGGTCTTCGCCATAATAAGAGAAGGAAATGAAAAACGACATGCCTAACTCTCCCAGGGAGCTGGAGAATGCACTTTTTGAGGCAGTAGAATAAGGTGCTGTTTCCTAAGTCTTATTTATCCTTCTCCAGGTGGAAGAGCTCTAGTCCCAAAGTGACAGTACCCACCTTGTGGCTCTAGCCTTTGTCCTATCTCTGAATTGCTTGTAGGCAGCTTCTTGACAAATATCAAAATACCTGAGATAATAATAAAGTTCTCTTTTCCACTATCGCCAGAACATAGATTATTACATGGTGCATGCTAAGTGCTGGTTGGGTTAATGAACGCTTTGTTTACTCTTTTTTTTAACACTTAAGGCTCAGTGATCTCCCTTCTGTCTATGTTCTTGAGGAACTCTACCACTCTTTCTCCTCACTTTAAATATGCACTCGGGAATGGCCTTGGAAGTTGCAGCTTCCTCAGAACACCACCCTACGATAGTCCTACTTGCTGATATAAGAGCCAGAGCTGGCGAAGCTGGGAGGTTATTATAACTGCTCAGTAGCTTTGGCTGCAAAGTGCCTTGAGCACCTTCACTGGGTAAGAAGGATTTGCTAGCTGAATTCTGTGAAAGCACTGAGTTTCTATGTGTCTATTTCATGCAGCACATATTTGTAATCGAGCACTCAGGGAGGCTGAGACAAGAGGATAGGAAGTTGGAGCCCAACCTAGGCGTTGTATAGACTTTGTGAGACTCTGTCTTAAAAAATAAAATGGGCAGAAGGTGTAGGTCAGTTGAAAAAGTGAAGAACAAGGCAGAAGAATAATTAGAAAACAATGTCATGTGTGAGGATACCTGAAGTGTATGAAATACTTTAAAAACTAAGCAGTATGTACACAGAAGCCCTGTTAATACACTGGAAAGTGAGTAGAAGATATGAATAGACACCTCTCAAAAGATGTATAAACGGTAAATATGTATAAGCTAAGGTGTTGAATATCATGTTGTTAGACACTTGAAGATTAAAATAGACTGAACATCTGCATTTTCATACAGCTAAAATCTAAATGCTGAAGATGTGGAACTCTTATGTATATCTGGTGAGAATTAAAAATGATACAGCCATTTTCAGCTTCATGCAAACGCAAACACATTTTTACCTTTTCATCCAGCATTAGTGATACTAAGTACTCTCCCAAATGAGTTGAAAACAGTTCCACTCAACAGTCCGCACACCAATGTTTACAGCAGCCTTATTCATGATGGCCAAACTAGGAAGCACCCAGGATGTCTTTCAACAGGTGAATGTTCAAACAAATCATGGCATACCCAGAGAGTGGAATATTATTTAACTATAAAAACCAATGAACTGGAAAATTACAAGAAGACATGAAAAAAACTTATGTACCTATCACTAAGTTAGCAAAGCCAATCTGAAAGGATTACACACTCTAGTAGTCCAACTGCATGATCATTCTAGAAAAGAAAAGAAATATGAAGTCAGTAAAAATGTCAATGGTTGCTAAGGTTTCAGAGGGAGGGAAGAAGGGATGATTAGATGATTAAGGGTATTTTAGAATACTGGAAGTATTTCATACGTACTGATATTACGTATTTTTCAAGACCCATGAAACTATACAACAGAAGCAGTGGATCTTACTGCAATCCATGGACTTTAACTATAATGTAACAATATTGGTTCATCACTAGTAACAAATGTAAGACGTTTATGCACTATTATTTATAGGGGAAGTTGGTGGAGGTGGGTATCTGGGGTTGTACTGGAAATCTGTCTTCTTTTTTCAGTTTTTCTGTGAATTTCAAATTGCCCTTAAAAAAAGCTTTTTTGAATAAACAGTCTGGATAGGGGAATTTGACATTGGCAGTGTGTTTTCTTACTATAGGTCATGGGTGGAGAAGGAGGGAGGACTGGGACAGAGATCTGAGTCCAGGGGTGACTCTGACCTGTTGTATCTACTGTTATTTATTTGAGGACTCAGTTCTGGGCCTGCTGGGGAGAATCGACTCAGAGTTGGTTCCTGGCATAGGGGCCTCCCAGGAAGATCAGTTGGGAAACTCTGATGTCTCAGAAGTCAGCACTCCAAGTTCTCCCTGATCTGACAGCATAAAAATGTCCAAGATGAGAATCTGGCCAATGTAGAACTGAATCCAGGAGCCAGAAAGGACACCGGACTCAGCCTGCATGTGTTGCTGCCAAGCAGGATCTGTGGAGTAAGGACCCAACCAACTGATCACGTGATCCCACTCCTCAAAAGATCACGTGGAAGCCACACTTGAGCACAGCCCAAGGGCATCGTGTCTGTGAGGAGGGAGAATGAAACTTGTTTAAGAGCTCTGAGGCATGGGCTGGTTTATTTTGGAGAATACAAAATAATTTGAAGAATACAAAATTTAATCTGAGAAGCACAGATAGAAGTTGTATATAAGGGATTATTGACTGAATTTGGGATAGTTACCAGATACAGAATGGCTTTAGACATTGTTGGATCTGGAAGTTGGGGAGAGAGAAGGTACTGGAATCTATGGAGGGAAAAGAAGGTTCTTTACCCAACCAGTGCCATAACCAGAGCTCAATGTGATTTTCTCAAACACGTTCCATAATGAATGGTAGAACCAAATGCCAAACTCTTTGGTGAGGGGAAGTCAGTACTTCCAGCCTGGGATACAAAGATCAGTTGCATTTCTGAAACAATAGAATCCATGGGGTAGGGACATTTCATTCCACTGACAGAAGTGTTCGTTCAAATAGAAACCCTATCAGAGAAATCTAATTAAGAACACTATAAATTATTCTCCAAGAAAACCAGAAATCATAAATGTCACACTACTGAATATATCTAACCCCCATTATAGATTTCCCCCCCAAATGAAAGATAATAGTGAAGAATAATTTGAATATTTAATCAGGAGTTGTAATCTCAGACCATGCCAGCCAGTGGAGTAGGGTTCTACAATAAAGCACTAATACAGCTTAATGAAATTAGAAGCTTCACTGTGTCACCGATCCCAATAAACTGAGACATCCCCTTGAAACATATTTTTTCTTTTGTTCTCACTAGGGTTAACAACAATAGCAAAGTATTTGAAGCATGAGAAGACAGTCTTCTTGAAGATATACTGGTGCCAGAATTTTGACAGAAAGTTATTTGCAAGATGGGCTGTGACCCGAGCTGTGGAACAGACCGTTAAAACCTCTGAGGGGAACTGTATTGTCTCCACAGTGTCGGTCAATGTCAGGGAAGGGCAAGTGAGATTCCCGATCTTGTGAGAAATTGGTGTGTGCCAGACCGTGACTCTGCACAGTCAGAACATACTCCTGGAGGTTGTTTCCTGGCCACGAGGACAGTGGTGCTTGGAGAGCACCTGACTCTGCCCAGCACACCCTGTGCAGGCTGGAGGAAGCCTGCCTTCTCAGCTTGTTTGTTCTTTCTAAACATAGAGGACAAATCTCAGATTAAGCACAGGACAAGCTCTTAAAATAATAAAATCTAGTCATCTAATTCTCCTGCTTAAAAGCCTCCTGGTGCTTTTACAGTAATGTTCAAGGGTTTTAATGGCCTCTGAGGTCAGAGTGTGATTCCTGCTCTCCTCCCCGGCTGGTTTTCTGCCCCCATGCTTCACTCCTTGTGTGCTTCAGTTGCAAGATTTTCTCTCGATTGGTTGAATTTTACAAGCAGTTCATTTTTCTGTCAGAAGTGTCTTTCCCTGGCCACCCTTTTTTCTTTTCTTTTCTTTTTTTCCATGTAAAAACACAATAGAAATGCTGGGTGCACATGATGGTGCATGTCTGTAATCCTACCTCATCCAGAGGCTGAGGCAGGAGGATTGATCATTTGAACCTAGCCTGGGCAACTTACCAAGACCCTACCCCAAAATAAAAATAAATCATTAAAAGGATTGAGTACATAGCTTACTTGGTGGCACCCCTGAATTTAATCTCCAGTATTGGGGAGAAAGGCAATGATAGATCTCCAGCTGAAGTAAAATTTCGAGGATTGGGTGTCACGCTCCAGAGCATAAGCCAATCACTGATTCAGTGGTACGCTGAATGGCATTTATCCCCTGCCTCTTTCATCAGGGTACAGCAGATGCCTTCATGTATTTACTTCTCTTCCTCTGAATAACCTTAGAGGAGCCTGGTACATTTCTAGGTACTGTGATTTGAATTGGTCCCTGTGAAAGTCATACTGAAATTTATTCCCCATTGTGAGACATGAGGGGATGGAACCTATTAGTGGTGAATGAGGCTCTGCCATGTGAGTGGATTGAGGCATTCCTGTGATTAATAGGCTAACTGGATAAAAAGTCTGCTGTGAAAGCCTTCCTGGCTAGGTCTTCCCTGAGCTCTCCGTCTCCCATGTGATGCCCTGGGCCACTGGCCAGCAAAAAATGCCATCACCAGATCCTCTATTTTGGACTCAAATCACCCAGACTATTGTGTTATTAGTAACACAAAATCACCTCAATATTCAGTGACACTACAGAAAACCAGATATCAAAATATTCCAAAACTGGTTTATTCTGTGTTCACAATTAAGTGTGAAAGCAAGTGTCCAAATTGTATCTCTTCATCCACTGAGATGTGGGCCAAAGACTCTTGAGAGCTGAGCAATGCCATGGCCAGTCTAATTCATTTAGGTTCATTTCCTACTTCTTTGGTGGTCAAGGCTTTTCAAGTTCCAAGTTCCAGGAGAGTTTCTTTCCCTTAATTCAGTGAAGGTGGAATGCTTCGAGCTGCCACGGGAGAAGCTCAGACATTCCTCATCTCATCAGAGCCCCCGTCTGTGAGGAGGAGAGCACTCTCTCACCATCTGAGAATTTAAGAATTGGTTTCTCTGTACCAAATGTTTGTGTCCACCAAAACATCATATGCTGAAATGTTAATCCCCAGAGTTGTGGTATTAGGAGGTGGGGGGCTTTGAAAGATAGTGAAATCATGAAGGTAGAGTCCTTACTCTATGAGGCTGAGAAGGGAGAGAGATGATCCTCCTCTCCACCAGGTGGAGACAGTGCAAGAAGACTGCATCTCTGTACAGGAAGAGGACCCTCACCAGAACATAGTAGGGCTGGCACCTGATCTTGGGCTTCCAGTCTCCAAAACTGCAGGAAATTGATTTCTGTTGTTAAACACAATGAAACAGTATTTTACAAAATATCTGTAATCAGCTCTCAGGGATCTTAAGTTTGAGTTCAACTTAAGCGACCTGAGAGAGGTACTATTCTATGCAAGTATATGTAAAATATTAAGCATTTTTCAATGTATTTACATTACATTCATATTTCTTCAAATATGAACATTTTTATATTCTTTGGTTATTAAAGTCAATAATATGGAGAAAATTATTCTTTCCTTGAACATTGAAGATTTGCCTATGTGTCCTAGGGGAATAATTTTAATTTTTGAGAATTGACTGCAAATACAGAAACTGTAAAAGACACAAAAGAATCAATGGCATAATTTGAAAGTTTCATTTCTTATTTATCTAATTGCTGATATGAATGTATTTTTAATTTCTTCTTTCCAAAATTGAAAATGAAAAATTCCAAACTGAGTTTTTAAAAAAATCCCATTTGAAAGATCTAGTTTCTTGAAAGTCTTGTCATAAGCTTAAGAAGTGTAGTGATAACCAAGTCTACATCTGTGTCTTCTACCCTATTCTATTGAGTTGATTTTTCTTTGGTCTATCTGTAGGTATGGGAGAAAAAATATATTAAGGTCAAATTTACAGTTTGATGTTTAGGAAGCAAAAGTTCTTAGAGTTTGAAAGGCAGTTTTGTATGTAGTTTGGTTTGTGTTTGCATGTAATTCTTTCTTCCTAAATAACTCCCTAAGGAAGAATATATTTTATCTTACTAATACTTTATTTTTATTGGCTCTATACTCTGATATAAGAATTATATTTCTAGGAAGACAAAAATTGGTCTATTGTAGCCAGTAACTAGGGAATTGCAAATAAGAAAACAAGTTACACAAATAAAGATGCAAAATGAGAAAGGAGACTGAAACTGGTTTCCCAATTTCCTGACTGACAAAGATTTACAGTATGTACACAGAACATAAGCATAAACAGTGTCATATGCAAAACGTGAACATTTCATAATTAAAAAAGATAATATTCTGGGTCTATTTCGTGAGTTATATTACTCTCTTTCTTTCTCTCCCTCCCTTCCTCCTTCCTAGGCTTCTTGCCACAGAGTCAGTAGAGAATTCCAACCATGAGTTCCTTACAATAAGATTTATGGTCTTTATATTATGCCCATCTATCACATAAAATAACTATATTTTGAATGTATTTAGGATAAAACAACAAGGGAATAGGGCTGTCTAGATCTTGAATCTAAGTGAAAAAAATATGTTCCTCCTCCTAAGAATTTAAAATCACAAGTCCTTAGACAAGTCAATTTGAAAACCTTAAGTAAAAAATTGTATTAAAGTAGTCTCATACCTGACCCTCAAGCCAAACAAGCAAACAAAATTATAAAATATAGAAGGAATGAAAGTAATGAGTGTGAATTAGTCACATATAGACTATACAATCAGCAGATTCAGACCTACAGAACTTCAGTTATTGACATTGTCATACAGAGAATGTCAGGTAAATATATTTAGTATGATTAAAGGTATAAAAGATACTTTCAAAATATGAACAATGATGAGATAGTATAAAAATCATCTAAGTTTATCAAAGAAACAACTGGAATTTTTAAAAAGAACATTATCACTAAAAACAGAATTGGTGAGTTAAGTAGAACATTAACAATGGTTAAAGAATTAAGGAAATGGAAGAAGGCTTTGAAGAAATTTTTTACAGTGCAACCCAGAGAGATGAAGAAAACTCTTAATACAACTAGATCATAGAGTGAAAAGTCTTTTTCATGGTGTATATTTAGGGTGTCTAATATGTAGGATACTTGAATTTACATGGTGAAATGATTATTGCAGTGAAGGTCATGCATATATCTATGTCCTCACATGATTGCTTTTGTGTTTAGTAAGAGCTACTGCAATATACTCTCTACCAAACTTCCAGTATACAGTATAACATTATTAACTATGGTCACTGTGTTGCATATTATACTTTTCTGCTTATTTGTTCTATGTAACTGCAAATTTATACCATTAGGCCAACATGTCTGTTCCCTCTCCATGCCATCCTGCGCTTGACCTGTATATATTTAGCTTTTAAAGATTCTACCTGTAAGAAAGACAATGCAACATTTGCCCCTCGGTGTCTGGCACATATCACTTCGCATGATGTCCTCAGAACCTCTAATATCGTTCAAATGACAGAGGGAGATGATGCAGAGCATAAGAAATCGACAGTATTTGGAGAAATGACAGCTGAGGATTTTAAGAGTTGTTGAGACGTCAAAAACTGTTGAGACATTTGAGATCTCAAATCCATACCTATCAGTAGGACAAAGAAAAAGCTGTAACGTAGTGAAGGAGATTGGGAACAACAGCAGACCTTAAATCTGTAGAGTGAAAGATTTAAGGGTTACATCATAACAAAGGAATGCAAATCCAGTTGTCCCTCTGCACCTAAGAGTTCTGCAATTGCCAAGCTTATCAATAACAGATTGGAAATAGTCAGGAAAAAAATGGTATCTGTATTGAATACTTAAAAAAAATTATTTTTCCTTGTCGTTATTTTCCAAATGAAACAATGTAACCACTGTTTGGCATGGCACGTATGTTGTCTCAGGTATTATAAACAATCAAGAGATGATTTGAAGTATAGTGGAGTTTGTGTGCAGATTAGATACAGATATTGCATGAGCTCACAAAGGGTACTTTGGCAGCCAGACTGCGCTGCTTGGAGGGTTGCAGAAGTAATGCCCAGTGGACACCTGGAGGGCTGCTCCATCACATAGTGCCTTTCCTGTGCTGGGAAAAATAGCCCTGGAGGCTTGGAAATCTCCATGAAATGACTCAAATACAGACATTACCTTTTGATTATGAGGGTGAAATGTAGATACTCTTGGTCAAGCTCAAGATGCAAGGAGTCTATCACACTAGCCTTGCATTAAAGGGTATGTTTTAAGTGGGAAGATCATAACCCCAAGAGGAAAATCTGAAGTTTAGGATTAAGTCACAAGCAAAGAAAGCAGTAAGTGTGGAGGCGATCCCACCAAATCCAACTGCACCAACAATAATAGCTGAGGGCAACTGCGTAGTTCAGGAATGTGAGAAAGCTTGGTTGGTTATAAACATTAAAGCACCTGGGGAGGTCCGCAGCAGGAAGGAGCTGAGCACAGCAGCCAGACCTAAGCCAGACGCAGCTGGATAACTCCAAACTCTGTAGAGCTCCACCTGAACTTCAGTACCTGTGAAGTTTATACCTACAGCAAAGATCTACAACAAAGGGCAGAAGACAGTGCTACACAAAATGA
>NW_004524600.1:18942826-19025961 GCF_000260255.1 Octodon degus
ATTAACAGGACAGTTTCAATAATTAATACATTGCATATTATTGTCTTCATAGTGGTAATTCATAGTACAAGATGCAGCCATAATATCTTGTTCAAATACTATTAGTACAAATCTTTCTTCTCACTGAATTAAGAGAAAGTAGCTGTATATCTCTCCTCACTATTTTGTATATACAGATACAAAATGGTCCTTCATTTATATCCTCTTTTTTTGTTTAGTTTTGTCAGATATGAGTATTCCACTGCCATTTAGATATTATAGGTGCATGAATTCAGCAAAATAATCCAATATAGTCCAGTAGTCCATAATAGTAGTGGGTGATCTGTAGGACTGGCAATGTCAGAGTTATTGACTTGAGCCCTTTACAGCTCAGCATACTAATATGGCTTTACCTTTCATATCTTGTTTTTTATACTTTTCTGCTGGACAGTTAAGACCAAGGTTAAACAAGACCCATATAACAAGAAATGTAACTTTTGTGTCTGCCAAAGTCAGTCAAATCCTGTCAGGATTTACCCTGAAACCCTATACCTCAGATTGTAGATTCTTTGTCAGTGTCAGCCATGTGGATGAGTCATGGCCATTGCTTGACCAATTTGCTGTCTGTGAAAGCCTGAAAGAATGTTTTCTCTCCATGTGACTCTCCTTAGATGCATTATACATCATTGATCACTTTCCTCCAAATATATTTCACTAAGCTGCTTGTTCCCTTGGTTTATACCACGTCTCTTCTGAATTATGTTTGGTGGCTTCTGCTTTACTACTGCTCTGGACTCTACCAGTGTTAGAGCTACCTGCAGACAAGACATAGATTAAAAAATCTTGGGGTCAGAAGTTGCAGAATGTCAGAGCTGGCAACCTTCAATACCACTGTAGTGTCATCATCTCATTTTACAGAGAAAGAAAATGAGACTCAAGCACCACTATAATTTATAGCTTTATGGATTCTTTGATGAAAGGGAACACATCTGCTGTTAATTTAGGTGATGTGTCAGTTAAGAATGACATCCACCGTGTTAATTGTTGCATTTCAAATTCATCAGAGTTTCCTTGTATTCTTTGTCTTGTGTGTTTTGTGCACTTCAAAACGTATTTAATGCACTTTCCTGACAGATGGGAAGTGTGCTGGGAAGCAGAACTCAAGGCCCCCGCTTCCTCAGGTAGCTGCTGCTCCCCTTTAGTCCCTTCCTGCCCCTGCCCTTCAGTGGGAAGCAGGCCTGGGAGGCCCTGTGTCTGTACACATGTATGCCAGCTCCTCCACCTCACCCTCAAAGTGGCTGTTTGCAGATCTGCTTTGTTTCTTTCTTCTAGGAGTAGGAACTACTTCTTCTTACCTAGAGCATACCCTGGGCCAACATGCAGTAGACATTCAAACACTGAATTCTTCTAGTCCACATAAAAATATATTTGTAAGTGGACACTCATATGGTACAAGAAGAGTTGCACCACAGATATGCACAGAGGTACCATGTAGGCGCCTGACTGACCACTTTCTGCTCAGTCCAGTGTCTTCACAGTACTCATCACAGACTCCCAGGAACAGATGCCCAATTCACGGACCTCACCTTGGCTTACCATACACCCATCAAGTAGCTGGTAGGACTCCTTCACCCTGGGATATTCATAACTGCTTGGAGCAAAATACAAAAATAGCTTGGGGCAGGTATGGTGGACAGAAACCAGGTGGAACACAAAAGGAAACCTGGAGCTATGGGGACTCAGTGGATGCTTGAAGGACCAAGAGCCAGGAAGTCAAAGGAAGACCCAAACACAGGACAAGGGCAAGATTTTGAGTCTCAGTAGTGGTTTCTCTTGGACCCTGGGTTTGCTGAGGTTGTTAAAAAGAACTTGGTCATCAGCACTGCTCGGATCTCCATGGCTTCTCAGTTCATGGTTTTCCAAGCCTTCTCAGTTCATGGTTTTTCAAGCCTTACCAGCTGAAAGTGATTTTTCTGGCCTGAGTTCTTACCATTATGTTTTTCCTAAACCTCTAAAAGTAATGATTATAACAGATAATTTATTGAGCCCTCCCTTTTTGACAGAAATGTTTTAAGAGCTTTGCCAGGATATTCTCTTTATTTCTCACAACATTTTTTCAAGTTGATTCTTTTATTAGCCCATTTTGCAAATTAGAAAATGGAAGCAATGAAAGTCTTATAAATTACCCAGAGTTACACAGTGAGTAGGGACTAGAGCATGGAATTAAAATGTAGGTGGCATGATTTAGAGCCCAAACTGTAGTCTACCACAAGATTAGAACAATCTCACCCTCTACGTGGTTGAGATTTGCTCTCTGTGTTTCCATGTTTATTATTATTCTGCAGCTTGTGCTTCTTCTCCACACATATTATAGCCTAGAGATTGGAAAGAGCTTAATTTTTGGTAACAACTGATCGGCCAGGCTCAATCACTAGGCATTCAGTAGCCCATGGTCAGAGGAGTTATGCAAGCCCACCAGTCTACATAGTAGGCCAACTCCTTGGAATAGAATCTCTGTCTCTTTGATTTGTCCCTAAGAAAAGTGCCATGCTATCACAGCACATTCTGCCCTAAATTCAGTGGAACGTCCTTGGTCTCCTTCCCTAGACTAAGATGACCGAGGAGTACACCCTGCCCTTGTTGTTTTCTTTCTTCTTTTTTTCTGCCCATCCCTTTCACACTATCTGGAACAAAGTAGCTCTTCCAAAGTAGTTCATTACTTATATGCACTGCCTTCTTATTTACACTCTAGGCTACAGTTGTATATTCTTATTCCATCCTAGCTTACCCTGTGGGAAATATTGTATATGCTTACTCCAGGAAAGATACTATGTGGGCATTAAACAACTTACATTGGTATTAGAAATGGGAGCCCAGACAGTAACTTTGGGTTAAAGTATATGTAATCAGTAGCACATAATTCAAAACAATGTCATTATTTGTACAATACTTTATACACTGGGAAGTCCTTTTATCTATATTATTGAACAGAGCCTTGCTTGCTGCTGCAGACCTGTGTGTCTGGGGCCTCTCATGCCTCTGCCCAGAAGTCTGCAGATTGAGACAGGGTAGGGGTGAGGCTGGAGGAGCTCCTTCCAACCACAGTGCAATCAAGCCTCTGCAAAGCGAAGGAAAGGGGATCAGCATTTCCTTCTTTCCCATCCTGCTGGTCTTCTCCAAGAAATCTGTCATAGTTACTTGCTTATTGCTGACACTCACAAGTTAAAGAAGGAAAGTTATGTTTTGACTTACAGTTTGTGGAAGTTTCAGTCAACAATTGTCTGGCTCCAAGGCGATGTGACAGGGGTTGTGGCAGAGGAGAAACAGTCTGTGGCATGACAGAAAAGAAGCAGAGGGCAGTGAATACTTAAGGGAGAGGAAGGGTCTCCCAGAAATGTACATCAGGGAAAGAAAAACTTGTATAAATAGTTTAATACTAAATTTATTTGGACATCATGGAATCAACACTTTGGATTCTACAATTATAAGAGTTGCTTGGGCTCGGGATATAGCTCAGCGACATAAGCTGCAGCCTGGCAAGCTCAAAGTCCCAAGTTTGATCCCTGGTACTGTAATGAGTTGCTCAAAGTGGTGGTGATTAGCTTCTAGATATTTAATACAGTGAACTGCTGAAGTGTGCATGCATTTTTTTCTGGCAGAATACTTATGTTCTGCAAAAGAGATACATATATTTTCTGATTTTTTTTGGCAGAATCAGGGATTGAACTCAGGTCCTTGCGCTTGCCAGGGAAGCGCTTATTCCACTGAGCCATCTCCCCAGCCCACATATATTTTCTAACATCACGCCCAACTATAAACCTGTCAGTGGACTAATCCAGTGTCACAGACTCATGATCCAGCCATTGGTCTACTAGAGCAGCTGAGAACACACAAAGCTTCCTTTGAGGGAACATCTAGAGATAAAACAAAATACCAGGATCGAGGCTGAAGAGAGTTCTGCTAAGGTCTCAGACTTCAGTATATCTTTATTTAAAGATTTGGACTCAAAAGCAGGGTGGCCTATATACAAATCCATTTTTCCTACACTACAGCTAGATTCTCTCTCTTTTCTATGTCTCCTCCTCCTTCAATACCTTTTCCCAGCCTCCTACTACTTTCCCTGAGAGGCTCCATCTCTGTGTGAAATGTTTCCAGTCATTGGTCTACTAGACCAAAAGTGGGACTATGGACCATCGTTTTGTGAATGATGATGGATATAATATTGCCAATCTCTGTTAGTGTTCTCACCAGAGATAGGTCAAGTACATTTCTTTCCAAGAGTTCATGGAGTGCTCTCACACACTGTCACAGCCACAATTCCTTCCTCCTTGATAACACCTTCAGGACTGATGTGGAGAAAGAGCAGTCACCCTGCCCTGCAAGCACAGTGATCCCTGGCTTTATTATAAGCAGTTCTATAAGCAGGTTCTTGTAACTTGGGCTTGGATCAAGTTACAAGAACTTCTAGTAGATGCAAGCTGATTCCTTTTTGCCATTCAGGAAGGATGACCAAAAACTGATTAAATTTTTTTAAAATTTCAAATACTTTCCCTTTCCATAACCAACCCTGTCCCCCTACTCAAGGGAATGGAATCAAAGTGTCCTACCCTGGGGTTAAGAAAATGGAACCAAGAAGTGGCTGTAGGAGAACATGGCTCACTCATAAATATTAATTGTGTACTTTACAAGGGATTTACTGGCAGCTCTGAGGAAACTTCTGATGGTAAATAATTGAATCTGTTCGCTGATCTCATTTTTACATTTCCTTTCCAACTCCTTTTTTTTAAGAGGGAAAAAGCAAACAACAGTGTTAAATATATTCAAAAGTTTTTGGTTTAGAATGATCAGGAGGTAAAATTTCATTTTGTAAATTGCAAGCTGGAAATTGTTGAAGGCAATAAGGCAAAGGTTAATTATTCTTTATGTAACAACTTCTTAGTTTATTACAGATTCCCAGAGTTGATGTTCAGGGCATTTGTATTTTACTTAATTATCTCCTCTCCTGACAGTGTACCTTCCATGTGCTAGGCACTCAGTAAACTCTATTCAAATTCTATATGCAATTTTCTTGAGAATGTGTTATAACCCAAGCAATCATAAAGGGTTCTACTTTGTACTCTTAGGTGATCCACTGGAATCAGACACAATCAGTTTGTCAGTATAAAACAGGAAAACACTGATTTCTATTGTAAGAATAATGTCATCAGGAAAAATATGATCATAGAATCAATGAACCTATGAAACAAATTATTATCATTTATAATTTCAATGATAAACTATATTTAGGTAATCTTTTGACATAGAATCATAATAAATGTTCAGTCTGAAAGTTTTTCATATTTTTCTTTGCATTATAAACATTCAATCTATTTTTAAACTTCATTAGAAACAATATCTTATCTTGGAAGACATGAATGATTTTTAAAAAATATTTTCTGTAACCAAAGGCAAATTATTGTGTCCTGTGTATCAAATGCTACCCCCATTTCCTCCCACTAATCCATGCAACCAATAGTTTTCTTCTTGTATTTTACTGTTACTCTGAAGGAATTTATAACAATAACCATGCCTCTTTGAGTATCTTATTTCCTCTATGTGGATTTAGCTTTCCAGACTCCTGACCTATCATCCAGTCTGACTGCTGAAGTCTGTTGTCTTTGGATCACCAGAAAGTTGTTGCTACACCCACTGACCAGGCTGGCGGGGAGCTTGGTGCTCACAAGAACTTGGTGCCATCACTCACAGCCATGGCTCCTCTTGTACCTAAGGCTTAGGTCAGAACTAATCTCACATCCAGTGGAATCCACAAGGCTCTGTGGAACAGGGAAGCAGCAGCTATCGTAGCTATCATCACTGGTTTGATCTAAGCAATGGGAGAACAGGTCAAAGATGAGTAGATTTGATTCTGTATCTAGACATTGTTTAAGGACACTGCTGTCTTCTAGTGCTGAGGAGCTGACTTTCTAAAGCTTTGGTTGTACCCGAAATTCACGGCTCCTTTCTGAGGTGAATCAAGGGCACAGGTTTATTATGAGACTGACCTAACTTTATCATTGTCAAATTGTAAGGCAAAGGTGTCATCGCAAGTGGCTGTAATTTGAATGGGTCTGCCGAAAGTTCATGCATTGCAAAATTAATCTCCAAATTAAAATGTTAATAGATTTGGAGCTCAGGCCTTTTGAGATCATAGGATTAGATGAGGTCATGAGGGTAGGGTTTCCATGACGGCAGTAGTGACTTTATAAGAAGATATCTGATGTATCTTACTTGAAGATGTCCTTGCTCTCTGTCTTTCCAAGTGATGTCTTTCACCAAGGACAACCTTCTCAATTGATGGGCTTGCCTGACTCCAGACTCAATAGCCAAATAAACTTTTTTTTTTTTAATGTATTTGGTACAGGGTCTTACTACTCAGCTCAGACTCATAGTGATCGTCCCATTTTCAGCCTCCCCTGCCCTGGGATTATAGGTGTGCGCCACCATGTTGGGACTCGGTGGCCAGATCAGGGCACCTGGGAGTGGGACTGGAGCAGCCTGTGGTGCCTGGGAAAGAAACCAGTCCTTGAATTTGCCTAAGTAGGTGCTTAGTCCACTGAACTTTCTCACTGGCTCTGTAAACTTGTATTCTTTATAAGTTGCCTAACCTGTGATATTCAGTTATAGAAAATGGACAAAGGTAGAAATATTGAAGAAGTAAGGATCAGTGCCTTGGGAATTCTAGAAACTCTTTCCTACACCTGACATTTAAAAACATTATCAAGATCTAGTCCTAGCCCAGGTCTCGGGGAGTGTGTGGAGGAGCATCCTGCTACCCTGAGCCGGCGGGACCTGCCAGTCCAAGCCCAGGCCCAGCTTGGGTGAGACACTCGCCCATTCCCTTGGGAATTCCCCACTCTGCAGCACCCCCTGACCCTGCCAGCCAAGTGATAATTTCTGCTGCATTCTGGGGACCCCTCGATCCAGTCTAAGACCAGACCTAGTGAGTGTGTTTAAAACCTTCCTGCTACCCTGCACCAGCAGGAGCTGCTGGTCCCAGCCCAGATGCAGCATAGGTGAGATCCTCTTTCACACCCTTAGGATCCCTCCCACCCACCACAGAGCAGCACCCCGCCAACACACCCGCCCAGTGAGAATCGCTGCCGCATTCTTGGGATGCCCAGATTCAGCCCTAAACCAGGCCCGGTGAGGGTGTGGGAGAGGTTCCTCTCCCCCCCACCTCTACCTTATCCCCTCCAAACTCAGCTTAGGCCTGGCATACAGGCCTGGGGTGAAACCCTGCAGCAGCAATCCCTGCAGAGAGAGTAGGGGACAAAGCCATCCAGCTAGTCCAGGAGCAGAAAATCTTGTCAGAGGGGCAAAACAGGATCACTCCCAAGGGCAGCACCAGGAAGGAGCTGAGCACAGCAGCCAGACCCAAGACAGGCACAGCAGAATAAATCCAAACGTTGTAGATCTGCACCTGAATTTCATTAGGTGCTAAGTTATAACTGCACCAAAGCTCTAACCTTCTAACAAAGGTCAGAAGACAGTGCTACACAAAATGACAATGAGAAGGAGCAAAAGGCAATCTCAGACCCCAAGCCCACCCATAGCAAATGTAGAGGACACTAACACAGAGCAAATTGGGAATCACACAGCTGAAATCAATGAATCAACAGCTTCTGAAATAAAGAAACAACTGCAGAAAGGTATAGAGGAACTCAGATTGGAAATGAAAAAAGAAACCCCTGAATTAAGAACAACTGCAGTAAAGAATAAAATGCCCACCCAGAACAAGTACAGAGGACACTAGCTCAGCTCAGATATATGAATTAATAGCGTCAAAAATAAATAGGCAACAACAGAAAGTTATAGAGGAACACAGAGTGGAATTCTTTTCTGAAATAAAAAAAGAATTGTCAGAACTCATAGCATCTGAAGTAAAGAATCAATTAAAGAAACATAGGGAGGAAAACCAATCTGAAGAAAACATTGCAATAAAAGAATTAATAACTGCTTCTGAAGAACACATTGATAAAAAAAAATAGAAGAGATTAGAAAAATGATGGATTCCTTGAATGAACAATACAGGAAACAAATAGATCGCATGAAGCAGAGTCAAAGAGATAAAGAGGAATTTAAAATCTCAATAACAAGCTTGCAATTGGGTTTAAGTGAAAGTGAAGACAGAGTTTCAGATCTTGAAGATGCTGGTGTAGCTAGTGAAAAGGTAAGAAAGGATCTCTTAAGAACAACTAGGATTAATGAAAAAATAATCTATCACCTTCAAGATGATGCAAAGATGAACAATGTGAGACTAATAGGCATCAATGAGAAAGAAGGAGTCAATGCAAATGACATTAAAAAATATGGGAAGAAGTAATAGCAGAAAACTTCCCAAATATGAGGAAACAATCTGACATTCTGGTAACTGAAGCATACAGAATGCCAAGTAACCTAAGCAATTTGAAAACACACCAAGACATATAATAGTCAAGATCCCAGAAATTGAGAACAAGAATAATATACTGAAAGCCACTAGAGAAAAGAAGTAGATCACATTTAAAGGAAAACCCATCAGAATTACGGCTGACTTCTCTTCACAAAGCATGAAGGCAAGAAGAGCATGGAGCAGAGTACTTCAAGTCCTCTATGAAAACAAATTCCAGCCCAGACTGCTATACCCTGAAAATCTCTCTTTCAAGATGATGGAGAAGTGAAATACTTCCATGACAAAGAACAACTAAAGAATTTCATGATGACAAAACCAACCCTACACAGCTACTGAAAGATGTTCTAGAGAGGGACCAAAATGATTAGAACTCCATGAATGAGATCAGAAGCAAAAAATAAATGGGATAAAAGGAATAAATGGCAACAGGTAAATAACATGTCAATTGTAAGTCAATACATCTCAATTTTAACCATCAATATAAATGGACTCAATTCACCGATTAAGAGAAATAGACTGGCACAGTGGATTAGGAAATAAAATCCAACAATATGTTGTATACAAGGAACACATTTAACTCATAAAGAAATCCATAGGCTGAAAGTCAAAGGATGGAAAAAAATACTACACATCCCAACACCTCAGAAAAAAGTAGGGGTAGCAATCCTATTCTTAGACACTCTCAACTTCAAACCAACAATGATCAAGCAAAATAAAGAAGAGCACTATACACTGGTTAGGGGAAAAATTCAAGAGGAAGTGGTAACACTCATAAATATGTATGCACCAAACACGGGAGCACCCAACTATATAAAGCAAATCTTAATGGACATGAAAAGTCTAATGTCCAATACCACAATCTTAACAGGAGAACTTAACACCCCTTATCCCCAAAACATAGGTGAAGCAGATAAAAACTTAGCAAAGAAATAATAGAACTAAACCAGAGCTTGAAACAAATGGACTTGGTGGACATATACAGAGTGTTCCACCCAAACACAGCTGAATACACATTTTTCTCAGCTGCACATGGGTCATTTTCTAAAATAGACCACATACTGGTCCATAGGTCACGCTTAAGTATATGCAAGAAAACAGAAATTATCCCATGCACATTATCTGACCACAGTGCAATGAAACTGGAAATAAATGACAAAAGAAACCAGAAAAGAGCTTTCAATACATGGAAATTAAATGACAGCCTACTCAGCAACCAATGGGTCACAGACGAAATAATCAAGAAATTCAACAATATCTATAATTCAATGAACATTCAAGCAAAACATATCAAATCTATGGGATATGATGAAAGCAGTTCTCAGAAGGAAATTCATAGCTGTGAACTCACACATTAGGAAAACAGAATAGGAACAAATAAACACCCTAATGCTGCATCTTCAGCAACTAGAAAAGGAAGAACAAACCAAACCCAGAGCCCAAAGACAGGAGGAAATCATAAAGATTAGAGCAGAAATTCATTCAATTGAGATGAAGAAAACAGTTCAAAGAATTAACAAAACAAAAAGCTGGTTCTTTGCAAGATTAAATAAAATAGATAAACCCCTAGCTAACCTCATCAAAAAGAGGAAAGAAAAAATTCAAATACAAGCGATAATGAATGAAAAGTGTGTAATTACCACAGACTCAGTGGAAATTCAGAAGATTATCAATAGCTACTTTGAGAATCTTTACTTTCACAGAATAGAAGACACAGAAGAAATGGACAGATTCCTAGAAAGGTACAATTTACCAAAACTGAATCAATAAGATATAACCAATCTCAATAGCCCAGTAACAGCCAGTGAAATATGAGATGCAATAAAAAAACCTACCGACAAAGAAAAGTCAAGATCTGGATGGATTCACAGTTGAATTCTACAAGAAATTTACAGAAGACGTAGTCCCTATACTCCTCAAACTCTTCAGTGAAATTGAAAAGGAAGCAATCCTCCCAAAAATCGTTCCTGGAGGCAAATATTATACTGATACCAAAACCAGGGAAAGAACCAACTAAGAAAGAGAACTACAGGCCAATCTCCATCATGAACATAGATGCAAAAATCTTCAATAAAATACTAGCAAATAGAATACAGCAAATCATCAAGAAGATCATACACCATGACCAGGTAGGATTCATCCCAGGGATGAAAGGATGGTTCAATATTCAAAAATCTATAAATTTAACACACTATATCAATAGAGTGAAAACTAAAAAACCACATGGTCATCTCCACTGATGCAGGAAGGGCTTTTGACCAAGTCCAACACTCATTCATGTTCAAAGTACTACAGAAAATTGAACTAGAGAGCCTCTACTTCAATCTGGTAAAAACTATTTATGAAAACGCAATGGCTAACATAATTTTAAATGGGGAAAAACTGAAATCTTTTACTCTTAGATCTGGTGCAAGACAAGGATGTCCTCTTTCTCCACTCCTGTTCCATATAGTTCTGATATCATTAGCTAGAGCCAGTAGACAAGAGAAAGAAATAAAAGGAAAAAGAATAGGTTAAGAAAAAGTTAAATTATCATTATTTGCAGATGACATGATACTTTACTTGGAAGACTCAAAAAACTCCACCAAGAGATACTTTACTTGAAAGACTCAAAAAACTCCACCAAGAAGCTACCAGAATTAATACAGAAATTCAGTAGCATAGCAATTTATAAAGTCAATCCCCAAAAGTCAATAGCATTCCTCTACATAGATAACAAACACACTGAGAGGGAAATTATAGAAACAATACTTTTTATGGTAGCACTGAGGAAAATGAAATACCTTGGAATTAGTCTAACTAAAGAAGTCAAAGATCTTTTCAAGGAAAATTACAGTACTCTTAAAAAAGAGATCGTAGAGGATTTCAGAAAATGGAAAGATATTCCATGCTCCTGGATAGGAAGAACCAACATTGTGAAGATGGCCATACTCCTAAATTTTTTGTACAGATTTAATGCAATCCCTATACAACTGCCACCACCATACTTCACAGAGCTAGAGAAATCATTCCTAAAATTTATTTGGAACCAGAAAAGACCTAGAATAGCAAAGGCAACCCTGGGCAATAAAGACAAGGCAGCAGGCATTACAATTCCTGACTTGAAATTATACAAAAAGTCTACTGTGATAAAATCAGCATGGTACTGACAACAAAATAGACTGAGGATCAATGGAATTGATTGGAAGATGCTGAAGCCCCTACGAACACACTCTGCCACCTTTGACAAAAGGGCCAAACATACTAACTGGAAGAAAAATGGTCTCTTTAACAAATGGTGCTGGAAAACCTGGCTCTCTACATGTTAAAAACTAAAACTTGACCCAAGTCTATCATCATGCACTTAACCTAAAGTCAAAATGGATTAAAGATCTAAACATTAAAACAGAAACACTAAATCTCTTGGAAGAGAAAGTAGGATGAACTCTTGAAGACATAGGGGTAGGAAAAGAATTTATGAACAAAAATCTAATCGCACAGGAAACACTTGAAAGAATTAACAACTGGGACCTGCTGTTATTGAGAAGTTTTTTCATGTCAAAAGAAATTACCAACAAAGTGAAAAGACAACCCAAAAATTTGGAAAAAATCATGACAAATAAGTACTTAGTCAATGGTATGCTCTTCAGAATTTATAAAGAACTAGAAACACTAGGGCCTCAAAATTTAAAGACCCAGTCAGAAATGGGCATCTAAGATGTACATGCACTTTTCAGAGGATGAAATTAAAGAAGCAAATAAATATATGAAAAAATGCTCCCCATCACTAGCCATATGTGAAATGCAAATTAAAAAAACATTGAGATATCATTTCACCCCAGAAATAATGGCTATATAAAGAAATCAACCAAGAACTAATGTTGGAGAGGATGTTGGGAAAAGGAGCCATTCTCCAATGCTGGTGGGAATGTAGAGTGGTGTAACTGTTATGGAAATCAGTTTGGAGACTCCTGAGAAAACTTGGACTGGAAATCCCATTTAATCCAGCTATTCCTGTACCGAGAATTTTCCCAGAGTGTCTGAAAACATCTTATCATAGTGATATATATGTGCCTATGTTTATAGCAGCACAATTTGTGATAGCCAAATCTTGGAAACAACCAAGATGCCCATCACCTGAGGAATGGTTGAGAAAGATGTGGTATTTTTATACAGTGGAGTATTACTCAGCTGTAAAGAATGATAAACTTGAAGCCTTTGTATTGAAGTGGATGCCACTTGAACATATACTCATAAGTGAAATAAACCATACACACATGTGTAAATATTACATACTTTCCCTAGTATAAGAACTCAAAAGAAGAAATACAAATAGAAATGTATAATACAACTAAGAGGAAAGCAAGAACTTGAGGACTAGACAATGAAAAGAGAGCAAGGAGAAGAGCTAGGATACATGACAGGGTCAAGCCATGCTGTTATATGCAGAAGATGGGTAAGGCAATGATCCTGAGAATCTTCAGAAGATTTTTGAGTCTTGCAGTTAATTGGAAAGATTCTCCCCATGACTAACTATATATATGTTCACCTATGAACTAAGCAACTGCACTGAAGTTGTCAATTTGTAATCATAGGTTCCTGCGTGCAGTGCCTGTCATTCTGGTCTTCTGAATATGGGCTGCTTGTCATGATATGCCAGTTGCTGCCATGCTGTCTCTTGGGTAGATGATTGTTCCAAAAGAAGGGGGTGGTGAATGAAGGCTGGAGACAGAAAAGGAAGGTTGCAGGACTGTCCTGCTACAAGGTTGTATATGGTTGGATTTCTGGACTTTTTGTCAACATTAAGAATTATATAAATCTTTTTGCTTATTTTATTTTATTTTTTTGTGGAACCAGGGATTGAACTCAGGCTCTTACAGTTGCCAGGGAAGTGCTTATTCCAGGGAGCCATCTCCCCGGCCCCTCTTTATGCTTATTTTTGAAATATATTTTAATTGTTTTATATATTTTTTTCATCATATTCTGTAGGGACTTAAAGTTCAACATATCAATACTTGATGAAAAATACCTGTTCTATGTTATGCCTAAGATGTTTGATACTCAGACAGATAGTGAAGTTAAGCTTAACAGCCTAGGTTATATGGTAATAACAATAAGCTTCTCTTCTGGAGGGTTAACAACCTAAGTTTGCAGAGCAAAATTAGAGATAAAGGAGGGCCACAAGGAAAGCCAACATTTTGGCCCTAGCCTTCCAAGGTCAATTAAGACTCAGGACATATCAGATCTTGTACTGTAACGTCATGTAAGTCAGTTGTGTCCTAAATTTTCTGATCAAGGAGATTATAGGGCCAAAGAGGAAAGTGATCAATGATGTAGAGTATGCCTATGGAGAGTCACATGGAGAAAACCTTCTCTCAGCCTTTCATGGGGAGCACATTGGCCAAGCAATGGCCGTGACTCATCCACATGGCTGACACTGACAAAGGATGTACCATCTGATGTACAGGATCTCAGGATAAATCCTGAGGGGACTTGACTGACCTTCTCAGACCCAAAGTCTACAACTCTTGTTGCATAGATCTTGCTTTATCTTGGTCTTAACCATCCAGCAAAAAAGTATAAAAACGAAATACAAGAAGTAAAGCCATGCTGTTATGTTGAGCTGTAGGGGACTCAGGTCAACAATTTCTAACCCTTCCAGTCAAGCGCAAGACCCAATACTATTATAGATTACTGGACTCTTTGAGAATATTTCGCTGTGTTAATACACCTATAATATTCAAATGATGGAACTAAACTAAAAAGGGATATATAAATGAATGTCCATTCTATATCTGTGTATTCAAAATGGTTAGGATAGATATATAGTTACATTCTCTTAATGAATAGAAGGATTTGTTGTAATAGTGTTTGTAAATAGGATATCATGTCTGCATCTTGTACAGCAGATAACCACTAGGAAGACAGTATGCAGTGTGTTAATTATTGAAACTGTCCTACCAATTTGATTTGAAAGTGTCTCATTGTTATTTGTCTCTCAATAAAATTATGTAAAAAATAAAAAAATAAAAACAGTATCAAATTTCCTAAGTGCTCTATAAAGCACTAGTTAATAGAAGCAGTCACAGCACTCATGAAGTGATAGTAAATGTTTCACAATTGGCTTAAAAAAAAGAAAAGAAAAAATAGTATGTACACATATGTATGTGAGTTTTACGGGAATAAAAGACTTATAGTACACAGTTGACAAAAGTAATAAAATACACAAAATCTTTTATTGTAAATACTAGAGAGCCACTTGGTTCTTGCAGAACATTGTGGTCAGTATTTGCCAAACCCTTCATCAACCCTTCATCTTTACGTAGTCCACCTGTGATCATAATTGACAAACTGGTGTAAGTTGGATATGAGTGTTGGTTGGTATTTTTATTTAGTTTGCTGTATAAGGCTAAATTGAAATGAAATAGGAAACATGTATGTCAGAGCCTAGGTAATATGAGCTATTCCTCTGTGTCGAATACTAGCAGGATAGTCTTCAATTTTTGTGTTATTTGCATTGCAATGACAACAGATATTTGTAGACTGAATTTGCATTATTTACACGGTCTCCATCAGTTTCTCCTATCTAGACTATCAAAAACCATAAATCAAGCTGTGACTGGTAGCCGTGGTGACCAATTAAAGCTACCCATGTAGCGTCACCAATTGCAGAGCTGGGGAGAAATGCCCAGTAGCACATCATTACATGTTATTTTTACTGTGCAGACATAGTAGGCGTGAAAGCCTCCAAGGTGTGTGTAACACAAAACTATAGTAAAATAATTAGGAAACAATGAGTTTTGGGTTCTTTATCTTTGTCTTTAATAATTCATTTAATTGTAAGTTTACATAATTTAACTTTTAATAATGGTTTTGCTTAACAGCCAACTAAAAATTCCTGAAACGTTAATGATCAGCTTTTGTGAGCCAGTGCAAGTAGGTTCCAGAGCGCTCCCTGCCACAATTCATGAATATTAAAACGTAATGACAGGAAATGAGAGCTGGGCTGGCTCGCAGGAATCTACTTGCCGCTTCTGGTTCCTGGTGACTGTGGGCCGTGCTCTGCCGCAGTTCGAATAGGAGGCTTCGTCAGCCCTGCGAGGGCTGGCTTGTTGTCCAGATTCCTGGGATCAGAGCAGCTGGAAAAGCATCTCTGGGGTCCAGGGCCCCTTTGTGGGGAAAGGAGCAGGGGCTGGAGGGAGGGTGCGCACCAGGGCTAGGCAACCTGGCGCTCTCGTGCCAGGCTCACATTCTATGTGCAGCGGTTGATCAAATACGTGGTCGCTGCTTAAATAAAAGCAAATTATTTCAATAGAAGACACATTACCATTAATTTCCTTGAAAAGATTCCCTTTTGGCTCAAACACGCTTATCTCACCCTTCTTGCCACTTCCAATAATAATAAGAACAACCATAATAATGAAGATGGAGAAAAGGGATCTAGATTCGGGGGAGGGAAGCAGGTAGGCTGAGGAAGAGGGATAAAGAAGAATCAGCATGTGTCGCTTGCTCACGGAAATGAACTTCATCTACTGCAAACATGTACTAGCAAAATACAATTAAAATATTGTCTTTTGTATATTTTCTTAGTATCCTTTTAGGGTACTGATAAGCGACTATAATCACTGTGGAGGGCTGGTGTGCACACACAGCACAGCACGGTCCTCTTTGCTTCCGTTGCCCCCTTCATCCCGTCTTTCCCCAACCCAGACCCCCTTCACTCTCCACAAGGTCTTTCTCCCTTTCCTAGCACCTGTCTCGCTCCTAAATTACTTACACCTTTTGTTTCTCACATACTGTATCTCACCGTCTGAGTCTGAGTTCTCTCACTTTCTGGTGCAGCCCTGGAAGTTCTCATCTGTGTCTTTACAAGGTGTGATAAAAGTTACAGTGACTGCTGTGGCCAGGGAGCATGGACAAGAGTGGGTCTGGCACCATTGGACTTCTGGCTCTGCCTTCAAGCGAAAATGACCATGAGAGGCAAACAGTTTGAATTAATTCAAGATACTATCAAGGGAGCCACAACAGTACAACTAATGACACTCACAAAAGAGCACTGCTAGAACTGCTTCAGAAAGCAGCAAGAACACTGGCTTAAATTTTCAAGAGATGACAGGGAGTATTTTGATGGGGATTAGTGACATGTGTATTTAATTGCATTAATTTTAAGAATTTCAAACATTCATTATGATTTTTTATTTTTTATTTATTTATTTTTTTGTAGAATGGGGGATTGAACTCAGGCCTCTGCACTTGCCAGGGAAGCATTTAGTCCACTGAGCCATCTCCCTGGCCCCCCATCATGATTTTTTAATCACATTTCATATGCAGATGGACAGATGTACACACACATGTGAGAGAGAAAGAAGAGAGACAGAGAGAGAAAGGCAGAGACAGAGACACAGAAAGACAAAGAGACAGAGAGAAAGTTGAGCAGGGGAGGTAAGATCACAAATGGAGGTATCAAGACAGTGCAGTTCAAGCCTCTGAGACCATTAGCAAGCAGTTCCAGGGTCTCAGCGAGTGTCTGGGCACCTCCCAGGGAAAGATTTTTTTTCCTGTAACTTTGGAAGCAATCAGCTGAGAGTCAGTGTGGAAATTATACAAACTTTAGGGGATAAATGAACTTTCAAGATTGTGATTATACAGAACGAGAGAAAGAAAAGTTAAAATCATCAACTCCAGCTGGGACTGGAGTCATAATAGCCAAGAATGGGTAACATTTACTGATATACTGCATATTTATAATGCGCTGAACACTTTACATGCATAATTTTGCTTAAGCTTTACAACCATCTCATACAATACTTTTTTCTCCACTGTTTTTCAGATGAGGAAACTGGTTAACGTTGCTGGACAAGATGATACTGGTAGGAAAGAGCAGACATGGATTCATGGAAACCAGAATCATGAATACACAGCTGTGTGATTTTCTCCATCACTTCTCATTTCATATGTGAGGCCAAGTTTTAAGGATTAGGTGGGACAGAAAAGCAAAACCATTTATTTATGACCAGTATAAAAATAAACCAACGCAACCATTTCTAGCACCTTTAAAACCCTGGGTCAAAATACGGTCGTCAACACTGTCAAAGTTTCTGTCCCCCTTGTAGGTTGCAATCCTAACTTCCCAGATAATGGTATTTGAAGGACAAATTTGAGGAAGAGTAGGTGTTCTGTGATTTCACCATAAACAGAACGATATGGTAAGTGAATACTCTTATCAAAAGAGAATATACAAGATTTCTTTCTACTCTTCTCTCTATGAAGACATGGAGAAGCACTCTGTCAATCAGAAAACCTGGCTTCATCAGATGCCTCTGGTGCCTTCCTTGTGGGCTACCCAGTCTGCAAAACTGTAAGAACTAAAGGTGTGATGGATTGATTAAGTCAATCACTGTCAGCAGCCACCAGCACCAGGAACCACAGAAGGGCTACCAGACTCTAGAGGCCCGGGCGCCAAGATTGAAGGCAGTCACTCTCATTGCTTCCTTTAAGGCCCTAAAACTATTGAACTGTTTGTCTTCAAAGACCATCTACTTACCCAGTACTAGTCTAGGAGGGACAGAGGCCCATGAGTGCAGAGGCAAGGCTGAAGATAGGGTGAGGAAGCCGCAGTATCCATCCCTGGGCTTGGGTTAACACCTCAGCAGAATGGACCATGACTGCCCAGAGCACCGTTATTAGCAAGAGTGAACAGGAGGAGGGCAAGTCATCTGGAAGAAGAGGGACCACATGTGCCCTGCTTGGGCTTGTCTCTAATGTCTCCTGCATCAGTCCAGCATTTTCTGTCCTCTTCGTTTGCACTGTCTGCCCACACTGACACCAGGAAGGTGCTCCAAACACTGGCAGTGATATTATTTTTACTACTCAAAGCATCTCTTTTTTTATTTTGAAAATAAGCTCATGGTGGCATTTATTTTTGTGGTTTAATGGACCACCTGAAAAATAATTCTGATGAGGGAGGAGGAAGAAGGGGGAGAGGACATGCTTGCCAATATCCTACATGATAGGTTTAAAACATGGCTTCAAAATTCTTTGTTGTGCCCCCTCCTACCAGACAAGGTCTTGCTCCTCATGCATCTATTGAACTGGTAACTGCCATTCAACCGGTAACTGCCTTATCCAATGGCACATGGGGTGAGTGACACTGTCTGTGTAGCTTCCATCCCATTGAAGTGCTTTATAGGCAACTCACTCAGAACCCAGCCTCCATGGTATGAGAAACTCGAGTCACAAGGAGGGTCACTCTGGAGATGTTCTGTTCTAGTTTTTAAGGCAGCCACCAAAGACCCCATACACATGAGTGAAGTGACATCTCAGAAATGGCTCTCCTGCCCTGACTCTTCCACTTCTCAGGCGTGCAAGTCTTTTCGGCTAAAGCCCTTGACATTGATGTGGGATTGATTTCCTCAACCCTAACCTATAAAATCTGAGAGCCTCATTGTTTTATGACACTAAGTGGGATGCTTTGTTTCAGTGCAAAAGGAACTGGAACATTTGGCAAATAAGCAACTCTGCAAATGTAAATGCTGGACTGCATCTGGTACCTGCCAAAGCACTAACATGTCATTGCTCTGAAGAATTGCTTGGATTGTTGACTCCCAAGGCAGTGGAGGACCTGTGAGAGTGAGTCCGCATGTCAACCTCTAAAGATATAAGCAATGCCCTAAACTTTGAATTAAAATTTAGAGACGAAATAACAGCACACTCTTGAAAGGATAGGCCCACTTCTTATTGTAGTGATTGTAATAATATTAGAGACTCAGTTTTTATTGTAGTGCTGATTTGGGGGGTACTACTATGTCTTATCATTCTATGTCCTTTGAGTGTTTTGGGTGCAGAATATGTTGGGGCTATTTCTTTGTTCTTCTCCTGCTTATGTTTGAGTTTGAGTATTTGGGGTGCATTTCTGGGAGCGAGGAGTCAGAGCAGCATTTTATGTACCCAGTGGCAGCATGAAGTGCAGGCTCTAATCCAGTACGCAGTTGGGTGGCTCACCTCTGTCATTGCTCCCCAGGGCTGTTCGGAGGAGCAGCTGTGAGACCTGAGGAGCCCTTGCTCGTTTCTGAGGTGATCAGGCTCAGGCAAGGGAGTCAGAGAGGGAATGTGCTTGTCTTCAGGCTTCCACAGCAACACAGTGGGAGTGACTTATGTGTTCTGAGTCCTGTGTGCAAATTGATGCCCAGTTTCTGCATCTGTATCAACAAGCTGATTTTTTATTTATATAGTTCCTTGTTTGTATTTTATTGCATAATGTCTGGATGAAATTTCACTTTTTAATAACTAAACATAAATAAGGCAACTTCAGATAACTTCATCACTAGAAAAATAAGTTCAGATTTAGGTTTACTAAAATGCAAGTTGTTTGGTTTGAATTAAATTTTAGATTAAATGAGCCTATTGTTTCATTGGACGACTGGTCATTTCCTTCAATATATGATTATTACTTATTTCTAAAAGCTATTCAACAGTATTATTAGATGAAAAAGCTGTTTTATGTAATACTGTTTAGCCTAAGGCAGACTTATTATTAGTAATATAAGTAAACAAACATTGAGTAGCACATGAATTAAATATTTGTATTATTTAGTTATTGTGTTACCCTCTAGATTTGTTCCTATAATTACAGAAATCAGAGATGTTCCTAAACAGTATGTTAGTTTAATAAAAAGGAAATAATGCATCTTCTGGAAAAAGTCTGATAAACTAAAACTTTCTTTTAAAAACAAAGGTAGACCTGTTTAGAAGCAAACATCGGTCTTGGCTTTCCACTTGTTTAGAGACTGTGGGGGCTGAATAAAGAGGGAAACCCTTCCCTTCTTTTATAAAAGGGGACCATACGCATCAGGTTGCCTGGGGAAGTAGGTTTCTACCTGTTTATTGAAACATTTACTGGTAGAGGTACCTTTTAATGTCAAATATGTTCTGGTTCTCTTGATGAATGGCGTGATCTCTCTATTCATCAGTCCAGGGGACAAGCTGTGTACCATACACACACACATCATTGGTGGCAGCCTGCCTTTGCTCTCGCACCTCGCTGACCACAGCATGGAGTCCCGAGTCCAATATCTTCCATCAGGTATAAAACAGAATCAATTAGGTCTATATTCCCCTCGGTTTTTAACTGTAAAACTAAATTACTTGCAATTAAGGCTCAGTTTGTCTTTTTTTTGTACCGATTAAACACCTGTGTCTTTTACCGAACATTTTCTGGTATCAGTTTAGAGTCTGCAAACATTATTTGCAAGCCTCAAAAGTTTATTTTAAACATTGTACTCTAGGATTGGTTATTAGTTCATTTTTATTGCTATTATGAAATACCCAAGGGAGCCTAATTACAAAGAAAAAGAGCCTTATTTAGCTCACAGTTCTGGAGCTTCAAGGGCATGCTACCTGAATCTGCTCAGCCCTGGTCAAGGCCTTCTTGGCCTTATCATGTTTTGGCTGATGGCAGTGGTAAGAACACCCATGGGAACAAGGGATCTCATGAGACAAGAAGCCCAAGAGAGACTGGTGGGGGCCAGGCTTAGGCTTTTATAAAGATCCACTCATGACAACTAACCTAGTTCCCACGAGAAAAACTTTAATCTCTTTCACAGGTCTGTACCTCTTTGACCTATGAACCTTGCATTAGACCTCACCTCTTAGGATTCCTACCTCCCATCAGAGCTGCATCAGAGACCAAGTTCCCAGAAGAGACTCTAGGAGTACAGACCACATGCAAACCACAACAGATTGAGTATGTACTTCTTTCCACCTGAATTTCTTATTCCTATCCAGACTGAAAAGGCAGACACTGGGTAGAAGAACAAATATCAAATGTGTGGGCTAGAATTCTACGATTACATTTGTACTCTGTCCCCCACTTTGCTCAGGACTATTGCAGTTTGCACCTGTTCTTCAGTGCAGTCTTTATGAATGGCTCCTTTTGTTCTCAAAAGTTTCCTGGTTTAGAAATGAAAAGACACGATCACCCCCAGCATGTAGAACCATACTAATCACTGGCCCATGTGCCAAAAAATACCCACTGCAGAAAGTTCTTTTGAGAAGTGAGTGAGCAAACTGAATTAATGAGTGCCAAATGACTCTAGGTACAATAGTGCCTAGAGTATAATCTATAAGTGACATTCCTAGTTGTCCTAGAGTTGGCAAAAATCAAGACCCTGTGGATTTTCCCCTATTGATCCTGATTCACATGCTCATAAGAAGTTGCCCCTTCACGCTGGCTCATTGAACTTGGTACCAAAGCGATAAATAGGAAGGGAAGCATAATGTTATCAACTTGGGAAAAAGCATGAGATCCCAGCACGGAGCTTTGATGCTGGCTGGAGTAGAATAGGCTGGTGTAGAGGATTCTATTTCTTATTCTGTGTTGAGGTCTAACCACTCGTATGCTTAGGTGTGTGTCAGGGAAGGAGAGAGAGGAAAAGGGAGAAAGGAAAGAGGAGAGAACTGGCCTGTTGTGCTGACGTAGAGCCCTCTCTGGAAAATGACTTCAAGCCTTCTCATGCTGGAAATATGAAGGGCTGGGGTGAGTTATGCCATCCTACACTAACCACTCTCTTCTATAAACACCACTTGTATGTAAAAGCAGCAGTGAACCATTCAGTGAACTGTTCTTTGGTGGCTTCATGTGGGCTAGGTTTTCTCCTGTGCCTACATAAGCGTCTGAGCATCCCTGTTTAGTTCCTTACTTCCTAAGTATCTTTCAGAGACTTAGATAAACTAGATCACTGATTAATAGTTGTTGGCTGGATAATTGCCTTGCAGGCTTACACGGGTGAACTTTTGTTTTTACTTTTCAGGGGACATGACCTTTTATATCTCGATAGAGTCACACGGTAGGCTTATCCTCTTAATGCTGAAAATACCTGGGTCACTATATTGCTGTGGAAGACTGATGCTGCCACACTCCTTGGAAAGGGATAGAGAGTGCTAAGTTGTCAGTGACAACCCTTCACCAGCCAGTTCATGCTTCTGAAAATATAAGAGAAGAGAAGAAATTGTCAATGTGGTAGAAAAGGCCAGCTGCTGGTCAATAAGCTCATCTCCTTTTCTTTCTATACTTGAAGTTTAACACTGCTTTCCACATGCCCTTGAAGGCAGGTCTGGATGTGTGACTGGGGTCTGGCTTCAGTAGATACTGGCAGACGTGCTGTGATCAACCTGTGACCTTGAGCGTGGAATTCCTCCTGATAAGGTCCTCTGTCTTTCTGGCCAGAATGGAAGTGACCCAAGGAAGACCAAAAATCTGGATAGAAGGGGCTTCACTCTGAAGCTCCTCCCAGAATTTACTTCTGAAGAGCTACCCTAAAAGGAAAACTAGTCCTTATGTAAGAGAACCAGATTTTTATTATTTTGAATTTCAGAAACTTGAGATTTATTTGTTGTAGAAGTCAGGGTACAAGTGTTTTCATGAGATTAACAGATGGATTCCCTCAATTATGAAATGAATGACATATTCTAGAAGGATCCATTGATTATAAGACACATCTTGATTCTAGATAAGCTAAAAAGTAAGAAAATGCATATTAAGAATTAGTAAAGCAGAATAATTTGGTGTTTTAGTGTAACTTTTTTATATACCATAGACAATTTATTGAACAATGGAAAAACTATTTGTATCTCTGATAACCAGAATGTAATCTCTTATAACCTAGGAGACTTTTTATTTTATTCACCCCTTTTCCCAGCACTAAAGCATCACTTGGTACGCCCCACTCACTCAGAAAAATGAGTCAACTGAAGTGATGATGCCCACATTTGGGAAACAATGGCCATTTATGAACTTGTGATGGGAAGACCAATTTGACCATGCTGGCTACCACATTCTAGGCTATTTGAGGAATAAATCTTCTGTCTGCAGCAAAAGTGAGCAACAAAGAAGACCATAAGCTCATAAAACAGCTATTTGGATGAACTGGGTGTTTGATGGCACCACAGGGCAGTGCAGGTTAATGGGATTTCTGACTCGCAGCAAAAGCCACATTCAGAGGCAGGCACCTTGCTGTCTAAGGCAAACTCCTGAGAAAATGCCCCAGGATTTCAAAATGTGAGTTGATTTATATGAATGCCAGTCTTCAGTGCTGAAAATTATTCCACAAAACTGTTTGCTCTATTTAGTTCTAAACAGCTTTGAGTGAATGTCTTCTCACTCAGTGAATAGTGATGGTTTCTTGTTTCTCTTGTCTTTCAGCTTCCTTGGAGGCTTTCTGTGGGGCTCAGAGAGAGACGCAGGTCAGGTTGGGGGTGTGTACTGTTCAGATTTCTCTGGATTTAGCCCCTTGAATCAGAGCAGTAAACAGGGTCTTGCCAATTACTTTAATTAGATTAACAGATCAATCCCCCCAATTATGACATAAATGACCTATCCTAGAAGGACCCATTGCTATATCCCATTGCCCACTGTGTTTTGCCCATTGCCCTCTTCTGCTACGAGTCAGAAATCCCATTAACCTGCATTGCCTTGTAGTGCCATTAAACACCCAGGTCCATCCTAGTGCCAGGCACAGAGTTGGCGCTCTGTGCATGTTTGATGACTAAGTTGTAACTTTCGGCATGGCTCAGTGAGTTCCATAAACACGAGGCCTGTAGCATCAAGAATTGAGACAAAACGTCAACCTCTCTTCTGAGCCAGGCACTTGTATATTGTCCTGCTTCATAAGACAGGAATGTACTTGTAGCATTATTTTTATAAAAATAAGAAGTTCAGAGACCAACATAACATGTGCATGAGGTCACAAAGCTACAGAGCCAGGGTCATGTTCGTACCACTTCACACGGCACCACGATTCTGAAGAAACGGCTTTTTTCTGCAAGGGAAGCCCATCATGGCCTCAAGGTGGCGAAGCTCCAGCAGCGATGACTCCCACCGTCTGGGTGGAGGAGGGTGATCAAATCCAGGCGCCTGACACAGAGGCGAGAAGACTACTTGTCTCCAAGAAAAAATATTTCAGTTGCGTATTCTTCTTTCAGCCTGAGACACCTGCGAATTCAGGAGAGAAAGCGCAGAGTGGTCTACCTCGTGCCTTTTCTCACCTCCGCTGCCGAGCGTCAACAGTTCCTTCTGGATCCCCGTGCATGCAGCATTCTAGGGCAGGCTCAGAGTGATGAAAACTTGCGTAATGAAATGTGCTTCCTACAGGTGCTACAGATCAGCCTCCTTGGGAGAGGAAAACACTGCAGTGCCATTGTCCTTTAAATTATATCCAAGTGCTCATGGCGTTTCTTTTAATCGGAATGAAAAATCGACACGTATTTACCCCGTGACATAATAGAACTGGGATATATGTTTCAAAGCAGTTATTACTGACATTCTGTTTTATGTACTATTTGTCTTGATTTGAATACGTAGAATCTTTCTCTCAAAAACTAGAGCAGCGGTATACACACCTCCACTTCCCTCCTCTCCCGGCCCCCACTCAGTGTTGCTCCTACAAAGGCTGAAATGATTTCATGCATGATGGAACAGCTCACAGTAGGCCATGGCTCAGGTTGGCGAGCGAACGCGTAAACTGTGTATTACTCAATGCTAGGAGTTCCACACAGTGAAGAACTGATTATTTGCCAGGCAGTAGGGTCTGTAACAGTATATCATGGCTTGTGTGTTTTTTAAGAAGTTGTGCGTGCAATGCTTGCTGTTATCTCTGTGCCGGTTGGAACCTAGGGATGTGTTGGGCTATTCTTTCTATCCTTTGAGTTCTTCACAATGAAAATGATATCTTTAATACTTCCTTCGGCTAGAGCCATTTGCCCACGAGGGTATGTGTTACTAATATCCTGCTTATTGCAATGGCATTTGGAAATAACGCTTTGCCAGTCCACATGAATTTATAGCCAAGAACCTAAAGCTGGATACACAAGATGTGTCACATTTCTTTACTGTCCATGAGTCTATCTTGAACCCCTTCCTGTCAGATTAATGCTAAGATGGCCATTTTGGGGGGAGCAGAAGGTTCTCAGGTAATTAGGAAACAACAATAGCAATAATAATGACAGGAATTTGAGTTAAAGTGGCCCTTCCAGTTTTCTGTAAGACCATTACCTGTTCAGGTTTCTGACTTCCTTAATAGGCAGTGTCCATTTGACTTGCAGGTCTCACAGGTGAAGATGTGTTTTGGTGCCAAGACCTCAATCTGTTGCGTACCTGTTAGTCCTTTTCCTCTGAGTCCCTGTGGGGCATGGCGTCTTCCCCTGCTTTCTGCTCTTGAGGGTTTTGTATTCCTCTAACCGAGTGGGTTTCTCAAAAGGTAATAAAACTAGTTTTAAGAGCCCTCAGTTGCAAAGGGCTATTATCAGGTCATTGGAAAGATTTTAGTAATGTGCTCAAACATTCATACATTTGTGCAAGATTTTAAAAAGGAAGATATTTCACTCATCATCAGTGGAGACCATTGATGGTCGTATGTTAGGCTTCTTTAGAGTGTGCACTGGAATTCTGGAAATCATGTTCAGTGGAATTTGAATTGAGGAGATATTAGTTTGTTGAAATAAGGCCCCGTGCCCAGGTCATACGTTCTGTATCTGAGCACATTTCGGTTGTCTGAGAGGTGGAGTGGCTTCCAAGAGTCCTCTCACCACTCACTCAGCATTGTCAAATAGGGGTTCTGGACCAGAGGCTGACTGAGTGTGAACATACCTAAGCTGCTGGAAATCCACGAGTACTGGAGAAGAAGCAAGGTGTGGAAGCCTGAAATCAGAAACCAGTCCACAGACACCCCATCAGTTTTTTTTCTACATAGGGAATATACTTGTTAGTGCAATAAATAGAGGCATTTAAATATTAGATATTTTTTTAAATGGAAAAATCTTAAAAATATTTCATTTAAAATTTTCTGTATTTGTAGCATTCTATGTGTTTTTTTATATAGCACGCAAAGTGCTTTATTAAATACTTTGTGTGTGAAATCATGTATTTTGTTCAGCTTAACAGTGCCTCCAACTGGAGGCATATTGCCTTTGAGCAGTTTGTAGTTGCAGGTCAATGGTCATACAAGAGCACCACCAGTGCAGCAAAACACCCTGAAGGACCAGCGATCCAGTGACAAAACTGGCACACATATTCATTAATATGTTACTATATTCAAAATTATAAAGTTATGCAAATACAGAGATTCCTATAACATGGCAGCAGACTAAAGATAAAATTAATTTAAATTGTTTTGGTGTATATCTTAATTTCATATTACTTCTGTATATTATTATCTAGAACTACTAGTTATATAAAATCCAAGAGTGAAGAGTACATTATAATGGCCTTCAGGCACATGATAAAAAACCAATATGGGGGCTGGGGAGATGGCTCAGTAGAATAAGCGCTTGCCTGACAAGTGCAAGGGTCTGAGTTCAATCCCTAGTTCCACCAAACAACAACAACAACAACAATACCAACAAAAAATTTTGCAGAGTTGGCCAAATAGCTCAGCACACTAAAACGCCTGCTTAGGCAGAGTGCAGAAGCTGAGGTTGGATTCCCTGGCTTGCCGTGCTGGCCCCATTCCTGGGGTGCGCTGAGAGACAATTGAGACTGGGCGTGGCAATACTCGCCTGTAATCACAGTGCTTGGGAGGCTGGAACCAGGAGAATCACTGAGTCCGATCTGTGTAGTGAGACCTTATAGACCCTGAAGACCCTGTACTAAATACATTAAAAAAATTTGCAAAAGATATAAATTGGTGCTAAAAAAGTAAAATGACAGCAAAAATGAAACAAAACAAAAATTTAACTGCAACTTCAGCTAACAATTCTGATGGTCAAAATTATAAGAATATAACAACCATGCTAGGCAAAATTAAAAAAGTATGAACAGATAAAAATATCAAGAGAAATCATAATGAAGTTAATAAACATTGAAATGGGAGACAAAAAGTAAAAGAAAAAAGGAAATAGCAACTAAAACACAATTTTAGGGCTACTTGTACACTCAGGAATTTCAATAGCAGTTTTATTGGGAAATTAATTGAATGTGATAAGTACCAAGGCTATCCTGATAAATTTCCACCTGTGCTGTCTAATCATAGAGCCTTATTTTTTTGCTAAGTCATTCAAGTAATGTGTACAAAGAATTTAACAGAGCATTCAATGGACAATAGAAATATTTTTCAAGTTGGTATTATGAACCACAACAATAAAAGAAAGTTTGAACATCTATAAGAGCTAGCTACTGAATTCAAGACAAGATATTGTGCATATTGTGTAATTTATAAAATGTTGATGTAGGCAGACACAACTTTCTGAAAGTCAAAAGGATCCTACTAACAAGAAGGCATGGGGGCGAGGGAGATGGCTCAGTAGAATAAGCGCTTCCCTGGCAAGCACAAGGGCCTGAGCTCAATCCCTGGTTCCGCAAAAAAAAAAAAAAAAAAAAAAAAAAAGTATGGAGTTGTACATTAATCAGATATAAATGCACCAGGTGAATGCCTAGAAGAACACTTTCATTATTAATGTCTACTATTATTTTAAAGCCTTTAAAAGAGTAGTTTTATCTGTCAAACTTTTAAGTGAAAATCATTTGCCTTTCACAGGGCACAATAGAAAATGATGTTCTTTAAATAATGATAATTACTGAAATTATATGAATGACATAATAAATCACTACCTTTGATTGACTTTTGTATGCACTTGAAGAAATGTCAGAATGAAAAAGCTAATTAATTCAGAATAACTTCGTTATTCCAATTCCTTATCAGAGATAAAGTACAGGAAAATGCGGAAAAATGAAGTGTTGAATTAACTAAGCAAACGAGACACTAACTGTTACTATGTTTTTGTAGTCTATATTAAATGTGATTAGCTGGCCTTTGTATGTCTCTGTTCTCACTGAAATCTTATGAATGACTTTTAATTATTCCGTGAACTAAACATTCTTTCTGTGTGAAAGTGATAAACAGAGGCAATGATTCTGCCCTTGGACTGTTTAATAATCCAATTAATAAAGGCGAGTGACTCATGAACACATTGGAAATGATTTTAATTTCTTGCTGTTTTGACAGAAAACAGTGACTTCAATTGATCATATAAATGTCTATTACAACACTACAGTGAAGACATCAATGACAACTGGTCAGTGACTGTCATGGACTGAAAGATCCTTAAAATTATGACAAAAGAAAACTTGAAATGATCAGAATCTTGTGGCTCTTATGTAAAATAAACTTGGTAGAATTTTTTTTGGAATGGGAGCACTTAAAAATACTTACCAAAATGAATTGTAAATCCAAATTATTCTAAATTTCCAATATTAATTGAAGAAAATAATATAAGGACCTTCAATCAGCTATGCTAAAAAAAGACTGAATTATGTGCTGCTTTTATAGAAAATGCCCAACTGTCATGGAAAGAAACAGAAATACAAACATATCTACACGCAAAATATCCCAGATCTGCAGCAGGTGCCTGAGTCCGTGAACAGCGTGACGTCCCCTGTGTTTTTCCCTGTAGGCCCTGGATGGTTGCCACATAGGAGAGAGAGTTAGTCTGCCTTTCTATGTTTTATGACCTGGTGCCTCTGTGCTTTGGGGCCATTATGAGGTAACATAAGAGTTACTGCAGCCCAAGCCTTGTAATGCTGCCACGGTTGAAAAGAAAAGCGAGACAGCTGCTAAGTAACTGATGGGGAATGAGCGTGTTCAGCTTGGACCCGCTAGACAGTGGGATGATCCCCATCTTGGGCAAGGCAGCACAGGACAGGGCAGGATTTCAGCATGTTGCCAGCAAGAGCTGGCAATGTACATCTTGTGAACTGTTCATTTCTGGAATTTCCATTTAACATTTAATGGTTGACTGTGGGTAACTGAAACTGCAGAAAATGAAACTCAATAAGGAGGAAATATTGTAATTAGGTATTTCTCCCCTCAAGCCTTGCAGGCCGAAAGATTGTGTTAAGGAACAGAGGAGATGGATAAAGCATATTCTGAAGCTACAAACAGAACAGTGCCTCCTCTGTCGTCCTGACACCCTGGCTCGCTAGTCAGCAGGGCTGCCCCTGGCTGGGCCGTTCTTTTTCCTTCTCAGCCAGGGTAATCTAAAAAGGAAAATTAAAGCAAAAATGAAAGCACTGTGGGGCCATATAACGCTAACTTACTTGCTGAGTTCTTGTTTCTCTAAGCAGTTTCTGCCCTGTCTTTCATGACATTTCCTGAGGTCTCAGAGCTCAAAGGGGGAACTTAGGCTGTGTGCAGAGCTGGAGAAGGGGGCTGTCACGGTTCTCTGGAAAACCATGCCTTTTTTCTGCTTCCTGGGCTGGACTTCGAGATTAAATTTGCTGAAAGAGAAAGCTCTGTGGGTTTGAAAGGATTTTAGAATTTACTTTACTCTTCTATTGCTGTACACTTGCAATACATAATAATCATGTCCATATTGGCCAATGGGGAGCTACACACACCCCAGCTTGATCAGTTTTGCTCCCGTTCCTTCCCCAGCTAGGGCCTCACTCCACAGTCTATTCCTCAAAAGCCTTGGGGAGCCTGAGGAGCTTAAAGCTATGACTCATGTGTGTCCTTCAGTCCAGTCTGTCTTTTGCTCCAGGCTTTTCACTCTGGCCCACAATCTATATTTCCTCCTGCAGCCCCAGAGAACTGTCGCTTTCCTCAGACGTGCCAAGTCCTCTTGCCTGACACATGTTCTTCCTCTCTCCTTCCCTGCCCTTTCCCTAAAGCCTCAGCTTAAGCGCCTGCATTTTCCTCCTCAGCTTTGCCAAGTCCCTGCAATGATTTATTTATTCTGAGCAGTTTTGGCAGAGGATTCTGCATTGTCTCCTAATTATTTGTCCAGTTTCCTCATTATGAGGTTTCCAACTGCACTTGTCTTGTTGATCTGGGACCCAGCTCAGGACTCGGTACACAGCAGGAGCTGAAAAACAATTAAAAGCTTGAAGACAAAGAAATAAACCCAGCTAATCTACCCTAATTTGATCAAGTCAAAGTCAAACGGAAGGAGCAGCTCATCCAGGGATCCTGAACTCAGAGGGACATGGAAGGGCTGGAGAAGAAAGTTTCAGAGGCACAGGGAGCAGGTAGCTGGAGATTGAATCACTTTAGGGGCATGAGGTGACCAAACAGTGCCACCACCAGCCTCACAGCCCTTAATTCTGTCCCCATGTTCTTCTTCAGAGTGCATTTCTTTTCCTTTATTACTTTTTCTTTTGCTTGATCATGAAAGAATCCAGGCACAGCTCTCCTCTGCCGCTGCATTTTGCCATTATATGGGTTACTTAGGCATTCCCGGGAAAGTGTGGAATCCAACATCATTCGTATGTTTACTCCTAGGGATTAATTCCTCATGAAGCTCAGACGGTTCCCCTAGTCTTGCGGTGTACCCCACTTTTAAGGTGGGGATGCCGGCATCACTCGACAGGTGCCTGCCTGTCTGTAGTGACTGCCGAAGGGTAAACATTAACTTTACTCTGAATAGTAAATAATAAGGCTTCCTCTGCTTCTGCTTGCCAGAAAAATTGTAGTGCTCATAATGTTATCACTGAAGAAATAGTTGTCAAGGCAATAATTTATATAACTTTGAAAGGCCACTGGATAAGTACTCTTGATGTTGGGTTTCCTGTACATGAAAAAGAACAAACCTGGCCTAATCAGGACAGTGTTCAAGAAGGCTATATCTCTCTAGCCTTCTTGACATACTTGATTGGGTTTTCAGAACCTTAGGTGATTTTTATGCATATTTATTTTCAGCCCTCAAGATATGTGTTTGTGTCAGCAATTGTCCCTCTGCATAACCTCACATTCAGTTTCTCCAGTTGTCAGTGTGGCAGTACGTGAGTGTGTGAGAGTCAAATCTTAGCAACTAGGAAACAATTTATTGAATTCAAAACATTTCAGTGCCCACTGTGGGTGGAAGACAATGTCAGCCTGTTGTGCCTGACATCTAGATGTCCTCTTGAAGCCTCAGGGTGCTTCTTGGAGCTGGTTTGATGAAAGGTGTGTAATACCGGGATTAATTAAGGGCTTGTGCTACTAAATTAGTCCACTGATTGGAAGTAGCATAGTTGTGAGTGTGGACAATGGAAACCCCACACTATAAGAAGATAGGAATGACCCTGAGGCATGTGACTAAATCATACAACAGCCTAAAATTTGAAAATAAATACAAACTTGGCCTGATGCTGTGATATGTAATGTATAGGGTAATAAGTTAGAATTTGCAACACAAACCATTCAATAGTGAGGATAGTGTGTAAGATTTGGAAACCCCAGGTATGCTTTTGCACTCCTCCCTGGTCTTTCTTCACTGTTTTCCTTGTCAAAGATAAGCAGCATAATTTTATTAAGAACTGACTCTGGCGTTCTGCCTTCAGATGTCTGAGACTCAGTTTTTTTCTCTGTAAAATGAGGTTATGAAACTATTTCATTTTCAGATCAATTTGGAGACCTAAATGAGTTAGAATATACAAAGTGCTTAAGGCAATGACAATATAAGCTGATAATTAATAACATTATTGCTCTATGCTGGTCATCTCAGGTCCCTCTGGCATATTTTGCTGTCCTGGCTTAGGTCAACTTTGAGTGACTCCAGTCACTAAACTGGGTTAGAGATATGAACTCATCGTCCGTCCGTCCATCCATCCATCCATCCATCCATCCATCCATCCATCCACCATCATCCAGTAGTCACTTATTCAAAATACATGAGTTAGAAGATCAAGGCTTAGGTGCTGTATCTAGAGAGGCACAGGCACTTAGAGATGAAGAATTAAGATTACTGGTGTGGTCCCTTGGGATTCCATGGAACAGTAAAATTGCAAAACTGAATCTGATATCAGGCAAAAAGATTTTATTTTGCCAAGTAAGTATGTTAATAAGGGGCAACTTTCATTTTATTTCCCAATGTTTTAATATCTCAAATAGTAGGAAGAACATAATATTAGAATCAATGAGTCCTTAAAGTGATATAAATTTTGGGTTGGGGAAAAGCTGACTTTGCGTACCTGGCACGTGATGGGTGCTGCATAATAATTTGTTGGATGAACACACTATTTCTTTATCTTTTCAGGATTCTGCAGGCTAATCAAACTTTGTTGGCATACCAGTTTTGGGGAATATGGGAAAGCATGTTTCTATTTAGATTAAACTTAGATGCATGTTACTTCACTATCTTGAAGAAAAAAAGAAACTAGATTCAAATGTATAAGGTTGCCTGACAACAGAAGGTGATGAATGACTCCAAAATAGAAAAAATGTTACAGGGATAAAATTGAGAGTGTTCTTTTACAATTATGGGAGTGAATTTTATCTCATAAATCAAATTTTTATGAGCTTTGTGACCCTTATGTACTTTGAGGTTAAGGATTCTATTTCCAATTCTGAGAGTTTAAACAGGAACTTTATAACTAACAGTTAAATATTTCAGGTTACACGCTGCATGCTTTCAATACAAAAATAAGATAAGACCATAGCTATCTGAATCAAGTGGCCTCCGAGCCACCAGAGTCACCGTTTATCAGTGCCCTTTGTTCACTATGACCCCATTTTCAAGCATGTTACTCTCTTCTCACCTTTATCCCTTATCTCGCCAGCTTGTAAGACTTAGATCAGTAGAATACTTCTTCCCAGGGCTTATTAGAGAGCATAAGATGCTACATTTTCTCTTCATTTTAGTCAAGGCTGGATAATAGTTTCTTGCATAGTTTTATTGCCATTAGAGCCACTGACCAATTAATGACTGCAATACAACTGATTTCTTGAGACTGAAATTTACGACAGTTTTTTATTTATAATATAATACATTCATCTAACTAAAACAAGGATGACTTCCTGCTTTTGCAAAGGTCTAGAATTTGAAAGACAGAAAATTAATGCATAGGGGGTAGTCTGAAAGGGTGTAGTGCTCTGCTTGGGGTTGAATCTGTGAAGTGGGATTCTGGAAGGTTGGGAGAGCTTGGCTGATGACTATGGTAGGACATTTGGGGGAGACGTCAGCTTTCAGACTGCAGGAATGAAGAGCCACATTTTCTGGGAGCTAGAAAGCCCATTACACTTTGTGGCAATAGCAGATGCCGGCTGACAGAGGTACCTAAAGTCCAGCTCTTAGGCAGCCTCAGCCTTTTGGAGACACAGAAATCAAATAATCTCTAATGTCATTGTGATCGTTTATTTTATTGATTGACTGGTTCATTGATTGGTTGGTCAGCTCAGCCTACCCTGAGGGTGGGGCTGGCAGGGCACATAATGTGGGGATTGAACCATGGTCCTCCATGCTTGCCTAAGCTTGCCTAAGCAGGTGCTTTAGACTGCTGAACTATCTTGCTGGCCCACAATGTGATCATTTAGATTTTCCATTTCTCAGCTTTCTATGATGTCAATAGAATTTCAGTGGACCTTTAAAAATAAAGATCAAGATCAGGAATCTTGATATATGTGGAAGACCTAAAGTTCATGAAGAATAATTCAGATTTTCACTCAAAACCTACTTATTCTTACTCTAGACACAATTCTAATGTGTTTAGTTTTTATCGTGTTGCCTTGGATCAGTAGAAAAGGAGGAAATGATGGAGAGTAGAGAACTTAAGTTTGCAAAGACAAAGGCTGCAATTATAACTTAAGAAAAAATGGTTGTCTGCAAGAAAAGCAGTGGAATATCTAAGTAGTAATCATTAAAAATAACAGAACACTTTCCTCTTCGGCCCCATAATCTCCTTGATCAGAACATTTGGCACACTACTGAGTTACCTGACTTTACAGTACAAGTTCTCAATGTTCTGAGTCTTAATTGACCTTGGAAGGCTAGGGCCAAAATGTTGGCTTTCCTTGTGGCCCTCCTTTTTCTCTAATTTTGGTCTGCAGACTTAGGTAGTTAACCCTCTAGAACAGAAGCTTATTGGCCAAGCAATGGCCGTGACTCATCCACCTGAATGGCACTGACAAAGGATCTACAGTCTGAAGTACAGGATCTCAGGAAAAGTCCTGAGAGGATTTGACTGACCTTAACAGATCCAAAAGCTACAAATCTTGTTGCATAGGTCTTGCTTTATCTTGGTCTTACTCATCCAGCAGAGAAGTATAAAAACGAAGTATAATCAGTAAAGCCATGTTGTTATGTTAAGCTATAGGGGACTCAGGTTAACAATTTCTGACACTGCCAGTCAAGTGGAAGACCCAATATTATTATGGATTACTGGACTCTTTTAGAATATTTTGCTGAGTTAACACACCTATAATATTCAAATGACGGAACTAAACAAAAAAGGGGATATACAAATGAATGTCCATTTTGTATTGGTGTATTCAAAATGGTTAGGATAGATATATAGTTACATTCTCTTAATGAATAGAGGGATTTGTTGTAGTAGTGTTGTAAATAGGATATCATGTCTGCATCTTATATAGCAAAAACTGCTAGGAAGACAGTATGCAATGTGTTAATTATTGAAACTGTCATACCAATTTGATTTGAAACTGCCTCATTGCTATTAGTCTCTCAATAAAATTATGGAAAAAAAAGACATAACAGCCATGGGTAAGGTCTGACAAGTAATGAAATCCATGAATTTAAGCAATAAATATATTTTAGCTATAATAATAAGGTTCTTATGAGTTTATACAAAAGTAAAAAAAATAAAAATAAATAAAGGTAACAGAAAACACTGCCATTCAATTATTCCTGAAATCTATAGAGTATAAACTCTAGTGTTCTTTTTTCCTTTTCCTTTATTTTTCAATTAATTAATTAATTAATTCATATAATTTTATTGAGAAACAAATAACAATGAGACAATTTCAAACCAAATTGGTAGGACAGTTTCAATAATTAGCACATTGCATACATTCTTCCAGTGGTTAATAGTTGTACAAGATGCGGACATGATATCCTATCTACAAACACTATTATGACAAATCCCTCTATTCATTAAGAGACTGTAACTGTATAGCCATCCTAAGCATTTTGAATACACAGATACAAAATGGACATTCATCTGTATACTGTTTTTTTGTTAAGATCTGTTATTTGAATATTATAGGTGTGTTAAATCAGCAAAATATTCTAAAAGAATCCAGTAGTCCATATTAGTATTGGGTCTTCAACTTCACTGGCAGTATCAGAAATTGTTGACCTGAGTCCCCTACAGCTCAACATAACAGCATGGCTTTACTTCTTATACTTTGTTTTTATACTTTTTTGCTGGATGGTTAAGACCAAGGTAAAGCAGGACCTATGCAACAAGAGTTGTAACTTTTGGGTCTGATAAGGTCAGTGAAATCCCCTCAGGATTTATCCTGAGATCCTGTACCTCAGACTGTAGAACCTGTTAGTGTCAGCCATGTGAATGAGTCACGGTCATTACTTAGCCAATGTGCTCTCTGTGAAAGCCTGAGAGAATGTTTATTCTCTATGTGACTCTCCTTAGGCACACTCTATATCATCGATCACTTTCTTCTTTGGCCGCCATAATCTCCTTGATCAGAAAATTTGGGACACTACTGTAACATGATGTTACAGTGCAAGTTCTCATATATCCTGAGTCTCAATTGACCTTGGAAGGCTAGGGCCAAAATGTTGGCTTTCTTTGCAACCATCCTTTTTCTCTAATTTTGGTCTGCAAACTTAGGGTGTTAACTCTCCAGAAGACAAGCTTATTGTTATTACCATACAACCTAGGCTGTTAAGCTTAACCTCACTATCTGTCTGAATACAAAACATCTTAGGCATAACATGGAACAGGTATTTTTCATCAAGTATTGGTATGTTGAACTTTAAGTCCCTACAGAATATGATGAAAAACATTTAAAAATCAGAATACATTTTAAAAATAGGCATAAAGAATTGTATACTTCTTATGTTTACATAAGTCCAAAAATCTAACCATATACAACCTTGAAGCAGGACAGTCCCACAACATCCCTTTTCCTGTCTCCTGCCTTCATTCACCATGCCCTTCTTTTTGAACAATTATCTACCTGAGAGACAGCACAGCAGCAACTGGCATGTCATGACAAGCAGCCCATATTCAGAAGACCAGAATGACAGGCATGCAAGGAGGAACCTATGATTACAAATTGACATCTTCAGTGCAATTGCTTAGGTCACAGGTGTCAGTATATATAGTTAGTCAGGGTGAGAATCTTTCCAATTAACTGCTAGATTCAAGAATCTTCTGAAGATTCTTAGGATAATTGCTTTACCCATCTTCTACATATAACTGTATGGCTTGCCCCTGTCATGATTCCCAGCTCTTCTCCTTGCTCTCTTTTCATCATCTAGTCCTCAAATTTTTGCTTTCCTTTTACTTGTATTATATCTTTCTATTTGAATTTCTTCATTTGTGTTCCTATACTAGGGAAACTATATGGTATTTACACATGTGTGTCTGTTTTTTTCACTTATGAGTATATCTTCAAGTGGCATCCACTTCAATATAAAGACTTCGAGTTTATCATTCTTTATAGGTGAGTAATATTCCATTGTATAAAAATACCACATCTTTTTCATCCATTCCTCAGATGATGGGCATCTTGGTTGTTTCCAAGATTTGGCTATCACAAATTGTGCTTCTATAAACATAGGCACTTATATATCACTATGATATGATATTTTCAGATCCTCTGGGAAAATTCTCAGTAGAGGAATAGCTGGTTTCAATGTGATTTCCAGTCCAAGTTTTCTCAGGAGTCTCCAAACTGATTTCCATAATGGTTACACCAGTCTACATTCCCACCAGCAGTGGAGAAGGGTTCCTTTTGTCCCACAGCCTTTCCAACATTTGTTGTTGGTTGATTTCTTTATGATAGCCATTCTTTCTGGGGTGAGATGATATCTGAATGTTGTTTTAATTTGCATTTCATGGATGGCTAGTGATGTGGAGCATTTTTTCATATATTTATTCACTTCTTTAACTTCATTCTCTGAGAAGTGTGTGTTCATCTCAGATGCCCATTTCTGGACTGGGTCTTTAAATTTTGGGTCCCTAGTGTTTTTTAGTTCTTTATAAATTCTGGAGAGCAGATCTTTGTCTGAGTACTTATTTGTCATGATTTTTTCCAAATTTGTGGGCTGTCTTTTCACTTTGTTGGTAATTTGTTTTGACATGAAAAAACTTCTCAGTAAGAGCAGGTCCCAATTGTTAATTCTTTCAAGTTTTTCCTCTGCGATTTCATTTTTGTTCATGAACTCTTTGCTTATCTCTATGTCTTCAAGAGTTCCTTCTACCTTCTCTTCCAGGAGATTTAGTGTCTCTGATTTAATATTTAGATCTTTAATTCACTTCGAGTTTAGCTTATTGCATGGTGATAGGCCTGGGTCAAGTTTTAGTTTTTGGCATGTAGAGAGCCAGGTTTTCCAGCACCATTTGTTAAAGAGGCTGTCTTTCTTGCAGTGAGTATTTTTCACCACTTTGTCAGAGATAAGGTGGCTGAGTGTGTTCGTAGGTGCTTCACCATCTTCTAATCTATTCCATTGATCATCAGGTCTATTTTGTTGCCAGTACCATGCTGATTTTATCACAGTAGTCTTGTGGTAAAATTTCAAGTCAGGAATTATAATGCCTCCTGCCTTGTTTTTATTGTTCAGGATTGCCTTTGCTATTCTAGGACATTTCTGCTTCCAAATAAATTTTAGGAATGATTTTTCTAGCTCTGTGAGACAAGCTGGTGGTAGTTGGATAGGGATTGCATTAAATCTGTACAACAATTATGGGAGTATGGCCATCTTCACGATGTTGGTTCTTCCTATCCAGGAGCATGGAATATCTTTCCGTTTTCTGAAATCCTCTATGATCTCTTTTTTCAGAGTATAGTAATTTTCCTTGAAAAGATCTTTGACTTCTGTAGTTAGACTAATTCCAAGGTATTTCATTTTCCTCAGTGCTATTGTGAAAAGTACTGTTTCTATAATTTCCCTCTCAGTGTGTTTGTTGTCTGTGTAGAGGAATGCTATTTACTTTTGGGGATTGACTTTATAACCTGCTATGCTACTGAATTTCTGTATTAATTCTAGTAGCTTCTTAGTGGAGTTTTTTGAGTCTTCCAAGTAAAGTATCATTTCATCTGCAAAGAAAAATAATGTAACTTCTTCTTCACCTATTCTTATTCCTTTTTTTCTTTCTCTTGTCTAATGACTATAGCTAATGATTTCAGAATTATAGTGAATAGGATAGGATATTGGTGATAGAGGACATCCTTGTCTTGTACCAGATCTGAGTAAAAGATTTCAGTTTTTCCCCATTTAGAATTATGTTAGCCATTGGGTTTTCATAAATGGCTTTTACCAGATTGAAGTAAAGGCCATCTATTTCAATTTTCTGTAGGACTTTGAACTTGAATGAGTGTTGGACTTTGTCTAAAGCCTTTTGTGCATCAATGGAGATGATCATGTGGTTTTTAGGTTTCACTCTGTTGATATAATGTATTACATTTATAGATTTTTGAATATTGAACCATCCTTGGATTCCTGGGATGAATTCTGCCTGGTCATGGTGTATGATTGTCTTGATGCTTTGTTGTATTCTATTTGCTAGTATTTTATTGAACATTTTGCCATCTATGTTCATGAGGGAGATCGGCCTGTAGTTCTCTTTCTTAGTTGCATCTTTTCCTGGTTTTGGTATCAGTATAATAATTCCCTCCAGGAATGATTTTGGGAGGATTGCTTACTTTTCAATTTCATGGAAGAGTTTGAGGAGTATAGGGACTACATCTTCTGTAAATGTTTTGTAGAATTCAGCTGTGAATCCATCCAGACCTGGACTTTTCTTAGTTGGTAGATTTTTCATTACATCTCATATTTCATTAGATTTTTTGGGTTATTGGTTGAGAGTGGTTATATCTTGTCTATTCTGATTTGGTAATTTGTACCTTTCTAGGAATCTGTCCATTTCGTCTGTGTCTTCTATTTGTGTGAGAGTAAAAATTCTCAAAGTAGCTATTGATAATCATCTGAATTTCCACTGGGTCTGTGGTAATTATACCCTTTTCTTTCCTTTTTGCTTATATTGGATTTTTTTCTTTCCTCTTTTTGATGAGGTTAGCTAGGTGCTTATCAATTTTATTTAATCTTTCAAAGAACCAACTTTTTGCTTTTTTAATTCTTTGAAATGTTTTCTTCATCTCAATTGAATTAATTTCTGCTCTAATCTTTATGATTTCTTCCCGTCTTTGGGCTCTGGGTTTGGCTTGCTCCTCCTTTTCTAGTTGTTGAAGGTGCAGCATTAGGGTATTTATTTGTTCCCGTTCCTGTTCTGTTTTCCTAATGTTCACAGCTATGAACTTCCCTCTGAGCACTGCTTTCATCATATCCCATAAATTCTGATAAGTTGAGCTTGAATTTTCATTGAATTGTAGATATTGTTGAATTTCTTGTTTAATTTCATCTGTGACCCATTGGTTGCTGAGTAAGGTGCCGTCTAATTTCCATGTATTTAGAGATTTTTTTTCTGGTTTCTTTTGCTATTTATTTCCAGTTTCATTGCACTGTGGTCAGATAATGTGCATGGGATAATTTCTGTTTTCTTGCATATACTTATGCATGATCTATGGACCAGTATGTGGTCTATTTTAGAAAATGACCCATGTACAGCTGAGAAAAATGTGTAATCAGCTGTGTTTGGGTGGAACACTCTGTTTATGTCCACCAAGTCCATTTGTTTCAAGGTCTGGTTCAGTTTTGTTATTTCTTTACTAAGTTTTTGTCTGGTTGACCTATCTTTTGGAAATAAGGGGGTGTTAAGGTCTCCTGTTAAGATTGTGGTATTGGATATTAGATTTTTCATGTCCATTAATTTTGCTTTATATAGTTGGGTGCTCCCATGTTTGATGCATACATATTTTTGAGTGTTACCTCTTCCTCTTGAATTTTCCCCTAAGCAGTATATAGTGGCCTTCTTTATTTCACTTGATCATTGTTGCTTTGAAGTTGAGACTGTCTGAGAATAGAATTGCTACCCCTGCTTTTTTCTGAGGGGCTGGGGCATGTAATATTGTGTTCTATCCTTTGACTTTCAGCCTATGGATATCTTTATGTGTTAAATGTGTTTCTTGCATACAGCATAGTGTTGGATTTTGTTTCCTAATTCACTGTGGCAGTCTATTTCTCTTAATTGGTGAATTGAGTCCATTTACATTGATGGTTATAATTGAGATGTATTGACTTATGGTTGACATGTTATTTACCTGTTGTTATTTACTCCTTTTTCTCCTGTGTTTAATTGCTTGCCCTCTTTCGTTGTTTGCTTCTGATCTCATTGGTGGAGTTCTGATCATTTTCGTCCCTCTGTAGCACATCTTTGTAGCCTGTATAGGGTTGGCTTTGTCATCATGAAATTCTTTAGTTGTTCTTTGTCATGGAAGTATTTCACTTCTCCATCAAACTTGAAAGAGAGCTTTCCAGGGTATTATAGTCTCAGCTGGAATTTGTTTTCATAAAGGACTTGAAATACTCTGCTCCATGCTCTTCTTGCCTTCATGGTTTGTGAAAAGAAGTCAGCCTTAATTCTGATGGGTTTGCCTTTGAATGTGATCTGTTTCTTTTCTCTAGCGTCTTTCAGTATATTATTCTTGTGCTGAATTTCTGGGATCTTAACTATTATATGCTCAGTGAGTTTTTAATTGGGTTAAGTTTAGTTGGCATTCTGTATGCTTCAGTTACCTGAATGTCAGATTGTTTCCTCATATTTGGGAAGTTTTCTGCTATTAATTCTGCCCATATTTTTTAATGTCATTTGTATTGACTCCTTCTTTCTCATTGATGCATATTAGTCTCATATTGTTCATCTTTGTATCATCTTGCAGGTGATGGATTACTCTTTCATTCATCCTAGTTGTTCTTAAGAGATCCTTTCTTACCTTTTCACTAGCTGTACCAGCATCTTCAAGATCTGAAACTCTGTCTTCACTTTCACTTAAATGGTTTTGCAAGCTTGTGATTGAGATTTTACATTCCTCTCTATCTCTTTGACTCTGCTTCATGCGATCTATTTCCTTCCTGTATTACTCATTCAAGGAATCTGTCATTTTTCTAATCTCCTCTATTTTTTATCAATGTCTTCTTTATTTGTTTATTTTTTCCATAATTTTATTGATATACAAATAGCAATGAGACAGTTTCAAATCCAATTAGTAGGACAGTTTCAATAATTAACACATTGTATACTTTCTTCCTAGTGGTTAATTGCTTCAATGTCTTCTTTAGAAGCAGTTATTAATTCTTTTACTGAATTGTCTTTTTCACATTGGAATTTCCTCCCTATGTTTTTGTAATTGATTCTTTACTTCAGATGTTATGAGTTCTGAGAATTCTCTTATTTCAGAAAATTCTGCACTGAGTTCCTCTATAACTTTCTGTTGTTGCTTATTTACTATCAACATTATTCATACATTTGAGCTGAGCTAGTTTCCTCTGCACTTGTTCTGGCTGGGAATTGGGTTTCCTCTATATGTTTCTGCATTTGATTCTTTACTTCAGATGTTATTATTTCAGGGATTTCTTTTTTCATTTCCAATCTGAGTTCCTCTATACCTTTCTGCAGATGTTTCTTTATTTCAAAAGCCATTGATTCATTGATTTCAGCTGTGTGATTTCAAATTTTTTCTGTGTTAATGTCCTCTGCACTTCTTATTGGTGGGCTTGGGTTCTGAGATTGCATTTTATTCTTTCTCATTGTCATTTTGTGTAGCACTGTCTTCCGACCTTTGTTGTAGAGCTTTAGTGCAGTTATAACCTTAGCACCTACTGAAGTTCAGGTGCAGATCTACAAAGTTTGGATCTATCTAGCTGTGCCTGGCTTGGGTCTGGCTGCTGTGCTCAGCTCCTTCCTGCTGCTGCCCATGGGAGTGAACCTTTTGTGCCCCTCTGGCAAGATGTTCTGCTCCTGGACTAGCTGGGTGGTTCTATCCTCTACACTCTCTGCAGGGATTGCAGCTGCAGGGTTACACCCCAGGCCTGTGTGTCAGGCCTGAGCTGAGTCTGGAGGGGAGAAGGTGGAGTAGGGTGGAGAGGCAGCTCCCCTACACACTCACTGGGCCTGGACTAGGACTGGATCTGGGGGTCCCTAGAATGCAGCAGAAATTCTCACATGGCGGGCAGGGTGGGAGGGTTGCTGCCAAGTGGTGGTGGGGGTCCCAAGGTGTGGAAGAGGGTCTCAGCCATGCTGCATCTGGGCTGGGACTGGTAGGTCCAGCTGGTGCAGGGTAGCTGGAAGCTCTACCACACACTCAACGGGCCTGTGCGAGGACTGGATCTCAATTCTAGTGTTCTTGATTCTTTTCTTCCAATGGAAGTGCTATTATATTTAGCACTGTTTGAGAAAGTACATAATGTGTCAGAAGTTGCTTTCTTTTACATGTGTTTAAAAGGAAATTTAATGGCACCCGGAAAATATCTCAGTGGTCTAAGCTCCTGCCTGGCAACTACAAGGAACCAGGTTAGATCCTTGGTACCACATTCCTTGTAGGCCCCATGCCAGTTTGGCCACTGAATCAAGGCTTGGTGGTGCACACCTGCAATCCCAGCCCTGGGGAGGCTGAGACAGGAGAATCACTGGAAGTCTGAGCTGTGTAGTAGCAAGGCCATGTACCAAATAAAGAAAGAAAGAAAGAAAAATTAAAAAAAGAGAACACATGTAAGGGATCTGTAATTATATAGATAGTTCATTTCTTCTGCTAGGTCAATATTTAAACATATAAAACACACAGAACTTCCAATAAATTTATTTATCTATTACAGCTTATCATATTAATATGGCTTTACTTTTTCATGGCCTTACTTTTTATAACTTGTGTTTATACTTCTCTGCTGGATGGCTAAGACCAAGATAAAGCAAGACCTATATAACAAAAAAGGCTCAAGTGAACAACTTCTGATATTGCCAGTTCTGCAGATAACACAGGACTATTAAGGACTACTGGATTATATTGGATTATTTTGCTGAATTCACGCACCTACAATATTTGAATAGCGATGGAATACCCATCTTTGACAAAACTAAACAAAAAAGGGGGATATAAATGAAGGACCATTTTGTAGTAAAAAATATACATATATAAATCTGTATATACAAAATAGAATAGATACACAGCTACTTTCTCTTAGTTCAATGAGAAGAAAGATTTGTTTTAATAGTGTTTAAACAAGATATCATGTCTACATCTTGTACTATGAATAACTACTACAAAGACAACAAATATACAAGGTATTAATTATTGTAACTGTCTTAATCTGTTTTGAAACTGTCTCATTGCTATTTCCTTCTCAATAAAATTAATTAAAAATAAAGCACACAATAAAAAATGATTTATCTATTTATAACTGTCCCTAAAATATTTTTCTTCTTCAAAAATATGTCTCTAACTAGCAGTGAAAGAAAAGCAGCCAAAGAAAAAGTTACCAAACTGAAACAAAGGTCCTGTTTTGCATAGAAGGAAATTGAGAACATTCATTCTTCTTTTCATCCTGACATCCTCTGGCATCTAAAAGACAGGCAAGATTTATACGCTAAGGTGTAGTGATCGAGCAGGTATTTTACATCCATTTCCAAAATTGTGTTACGTAGGCACAGCTCTGAGATATTTTTTGAGACATTTTCTTGGCTTATAGCATTTGTAGGACTGGGTGGTTTTGTGTTACTATAGTCATTTCTTCAATCAGACCATCTCAGCCATGACGTAGTAGGGACTAACTAACAGACTCTGTCAACATGACTTGATCTTTTTAGCACTTCAGGAAGCCTTGTAGTTTTTTGATCTTCTGGAACATTTGTAGTTTATGCCATGGAATTTATTCCACTGTTTCCCCTACTCTTCTCCTCACAGTCCTGAAATCAGAAAAGATGGTGCAATATACAAGGCTATCTCACATTGCTTCTGTGTCATTGACAAAGTCTAGTTCAGGTCTGTGCATACAGTTGTCATTTAGTAAATACATTTACTGATCACCATATATTTACTAAATGACAACTGTATGCACAGACCTGAACTAGACTTGTCAATGACACAGAAGCAATATGAGATAGCCTTGTATATTGCAAAATGTATTAAAATCTCATTTTAAGAGTAAACTAAAAGGGCCAGCGAGATAGCTTAGTGGACTAAGAGCCTGCTTAGGCAAGCTCAGGGGCCAGGGTCCCATCCCTGGCACCACATGTTACGCCGGCCCCACCCTTCTGTGCACTGAGCCTATGGCTGAGTCCAGGCATGGTGGTGCACACCTGTAATCCCAGCGCTGGGCAAGCTGAAAACAGGAGGATCACTATGAGTTTGAGCTGCGTAGTTGGACCCTGCATGCACACACACACACACACACACACACACACAAAAGTGAACCAAAAAAAGGGAACTATATCAGGAACTAAGGATATATGTGATATAATCAAAATATATGGTGAAGATTTAAACTAAAAATACAATTAAAACACCATTAAATACCATTAAACTCCCTCCCCCTATTCCCACTTCCTTCCCACTCTGAAGCAGTTCTGGAAGACCTTTTTTGTGAGTTTTCAGCTGTGCTGCTGTAGTTGTTTTGATATATTGACTTGATCTAAAATGTTTATATTTCATAGACATTTGACTGGGGAAGAGGCAGAAGTTGCATGCTGTCAGATCTGGTGAATAAGATAGCTATGTTTTTATTACACATGAGTTTTTTAGTTGATTTAGGCCACCAAGGCAGCCATGAAAATTGGCAAAAGAGAACTTCCACAACAGGTTCAAAAATGATGAGATAAGTGTTTCAAGAGAGGAAATATTTTAAGGGTTATTAATGACAATTTCTTTTATTGTATTTTTAAGAAATTATTTAAATATTAAACATATTTTTAATCACACATCATAGAGCCACATTATCATAGCCTTGAACAAAAATTAACTTAACTAAATATAGATTTTTTTTTTAAATCTAGGCTGCTTTCTTGAAAATTTCCAAGCTCATTATTGTCACAAAAGGCACCAAATGCACTGGCAATTACACTAATATGGTCAAAACATTGTGAAATATGGAAATTCTGTAAAACCTCTGTGGGTCTGTACTCTAAGAAGCTAGGCAAAGATCATTAATCTCGTATGTGCTTTTCTGCACATCTATGTCTTTGGAATAATTATACCAGTTATAATCTATTCTTATCCTTATCCTAATAATAGGCTTTCAATTTATGATTCAAAGAGTTGCAAAATTGCAGAGCTTCATTTATACTTAATATTGAGCCTAAGGTTTTGAAACTATTGTAAAGGAACTAGTTCTCTCTCTCTCTCTCTCTCTCTCTCTCTCTCTCTCTCTCTCTCTCTCTCGATTAAATTCTGACCAGTTGTGGGCCTGTATTTTTATGTAATAAAATAAAAATAGACTTGGATATTGTAACAGTATGAACTTTGCTTCTTTAAAATTTTATTGGAAATGAAAGCTTTACATTTGTATATATTTATGGGGTACAAAACAATGCTATGATTTACTAGTACAATGATTAAAGCAGGCTAATTATTACATCCATACACTGAATAATTATCATTATTTGGGCTAAGAACATTTGAAATGGACTCCCTTAGCAATTCTGAAATGCATAATACATATTTGCATTATATTTGCTATATTATATTCGCTATGTTATATTCACATTATATCCTCTATATTCTGTGATTATCTCAAAAATGCAAACAAAAACTTATTTATTCCTGATGTTTGAGAAAAAAATTATTCAACTCTAACAGAGGATTGGTAGAACAAATGATTGGCTGATAGGAAGTGAGGACAATTCTAAAGAAGCCGGGAAGAATAGACATGAAGTGCGGTCCCTGTACCGTGGGCTGACGTACAGCACCCCAGGAAGGGATCCCTCTGGGCTTAGCCCCTGACTGCACTGGAAAGGATGCTTTAGCACTGTGGGAAGCACAAAAGTCACTATGGTATGGCTTGTAGAGCGCATTGGAAACCCAGCACCAAATGCCAGGTGAGTTTCCTAGGAAGCTGACTGCAGGGTCATAAGGCGAGCCTTCCACGCTTAAACATGGAGTTTGTATATCTGATCTCTACTTCATATCTGGCCTTTAATCAGGTGTCTCAGTGGCAACTGGACTCTGGCGTGAAGCAGGTCAAGTCTCAGGTAAAGTGGAATGTGTTCTTAGATCCTTTGAAATTTGTTTCTACAATCTGCGGGAAGTGAGAAGAGAGAGAAAGGTGTAAAATCTGTTGAAAGTGTTGAGCCTTTTCTTTGGAAGGATTTGGTACCCATTTTTAGCAACGTGTTAAATAATATAATTATTCTGTTGATTTCTAAGCCATACCCCAACAGAATGATTAATTGAATTGTTTCAGGTTGTAAGAAATGGAAACCAATTTTTTTTCAGTGTAAAGAAAAGAAATGAAGAACTTCCTTGGAAAGTTGGTAAAATTAAAGGAAGAATTGAACAGCCTAGAATTTTGCAAGAGACAGGGGTGTGTACAGCTCTGCAGTTTCATTCCTCTCTAATGTTCTCTGTGTTCAATTCAGTTCCAGTGAATGTGAGTCTCCAGGTCTCACTGTTAGGCACAGAATGTGAGAACACACTGAATGATTCAGCTTGGGTTAAATTACACTACACTAAGGGCCAGCCAAATAGCTCAGTGGATTAAAGCACCTACATAGGCAGGCACAGGGGCTGGGGGTTCAATCCCCTGGCCTGCCATGCTGGCCCCAACCCCAGGGCACACTGAGAAGGCAATAGAGACTGGGCAGGGTGGCGCGCGCCTGTAATCCCAGCACTTGGGAGGCAATAAACAGGAACACTACGTGTCCAATCTATGCAGTGAGACCCTGTAGACCCTGTAGACCCTGTAGACCCTGTAGACCCTGTCTTACATACACAAATAGTAACACTACACTGGATCCCCCCCCCACAATGATAGCCCAGGGCACAGATTCACATGGTATGGTTTTGACCAACAGGAGCATAAACTGAGTATCAAGGGTGGAACAAAAATATTGGGGTACTGTCAAGCTGGGCAGCTCAAAAGAAGAAAACAATAGAAAGGGGAAACTACCTGTAGCCAAATGTTGCAAAGAAAACTGGAGAAACTCTCTGGGAGCAGCAGACTCTGTGACCTCAAGGGATAGCTGCTCCTCTTTTGGGAAGCTTTAGCTTGTGACTAGTAAGAAATTTATTTCCATCAAGTAAAGCCTGGCCATAATGAACATCTTCCTGGTAACTCTTGTTCACTTTTCCAAAGAGCTGAAAATGGTAATTAATGCAAAAACTGTGTTTATTGGTTCGTGAAATTGAGTGTGTACCTTCCTTTGATAGTGGAGCTTCCTGACAGTGAGAGTTGGGGAGGAAAATACACTACACATTGAAGACTCAATTTATTTGACAAGGTGTTATAACAAAGGAGTCCTCACGCATATGAAAAGCTTGGGCTTTTGCTTGGTTTGCTAAAGTAAAGACCACAATCCCTGGCTTCGCATGCCGTGCCACCTCCGCCCCCGGGCGCGCTGAGACGGTGATGGAGTCGGGCGTGGTGGTGCGCGCCTGTAATACCAGCCCTTGGGAGGCCGAAATCAGGAGGATCACTACGAGTCTGGACTGTGTAGTGAGATTCTGCACAAAAAAAAAAAAAAGTAAAAGAAAAAGAAAACCTAAAGTAAAGACAACAAAGCAAGGAGCAGGTGTCTTCCGCCTGTACCCACTCAGCGCGCCAACCCTCCCTTCTTATTCCTCGCCGTCCTACTGAGACAGACGCAGGCGGGGCTGGCACTGTCTGCCACACTCAAGGACGCAGCCCAGCTGCCCCCACAGTGTCTGTACTCTTAGCTGGAGGCCGGGATGGGAAGCTGCGTGTGAAGAATTCCTCAAAGCTCTCACACAATACAGGAGCATAAAGGCTGGAAAGACTTCTGTGACCAAAGAAATGGGAAGCTATGCTTAATTTATAAAGACTCTGGGAATAGATTCTAATGGCAGGAAGCCATGTTCTTCTTTGAAGTATATGCTGTGTTTTTTATTGCCAAATCTGGGTTTCACAGTATTTTTTAAAATTGAATATTAGGATGAGAGTGAAAGAAAAATAGAATGAGGCTTGAAGGAATTTTAAACACTTTCAGAATATATATGCACAAATGTGCATACACACATCATGCCAAATACATAATACATGCATAAACAGGGGCCATATATGTATAATCTCTCACATATGCTACTTGCACATAGAACCATAATACCACATAAACACAAACTTCTTAGAGCCCCTAACATGCATGCACTCATACATGGACAAATTCTACCACATAGCACACAGGATCACAAGCACACACTTCACATAAGTACGCAATTATATTACGTGCATCCATAAGTCACATCACATAATGCACATCATCCTTTTGTACATCCCTCAGTATGACACTTAACTGTAGAGTGAGTGAAGGTAGAAATTGATGGTGCATGCAGGGGCGAGGTGAGGCCAGTGTGAGAATGAAGAGCACCTGAGGGAAGTCGTATAAACAAGCTGCTTCAGTCCAGAAACCACCAAGGCCAGAGATAATCCAAGCCACAGGTTGCTAGGCAAAGGGGTATCATGTGACACTAACCTGCCAGATGTATAAATAAATGTGCTACTGTCATTGAGCAGTTATCTTCCTCCCATTCAGAGGAAGGCCTCCACCCAACCCCAGCTCTCTTTCCCTTATCTTTATTTCTTCATCTTTTCCCTGGAGCTTCAAAAGTTGCATGGATAGTGGCATGCAATTACACTATAACTACACATAATGCACATGTTGAATGCTATCAGGCATACACACATCATTTTCCCAACATATCAGAGTATACATAATAAACACACAACAATGATACATACCTTTGCAGACCACAAATGCAGTTGGCTTTTACACATCCCTCATGATATGTTTACTATAATATATTCTCACACATATCATATTACACATAAAACTTAAATGACCATCTATAACTTTCTGCATTTGAGTTGACTGATTCTTTTCATGTCTAATTATTAGATAACTGGTCTCAAAGGAGCCAGGAAGAAGACTGAAAGTAGACATGGGATGAAAGGGCCGTGAAATTAAGTGGTGCTCAGTAGTATGTCACAGCTGGAACACAGAGCTGAATAGACAGAACTGGATCAAAAAATCTACCCAATATATTTGGGAATTTTATTGGCAAATTCATTAGCCAGGATTTAAATACTTATATGTTCATAAGTCAGCTGTAAAAGCTTTGAAATTCCACCACTATGTCATAGGATGAAGCTTTGTAGCCCATAACGAGGACACTTTTCTCAGTAGTCAGTTTAAATGTGACCATGGGAGATAATAGACAGAAATAAGTTCCCAAAACAATAGCAGAACAAAGCTTTCACTGCTGAGCAAGGTGTCTTTATTCTTCCTTCCTAGAAAGATTTTTTACTTCCATGGGCCATGAATGCTAAGAATGTCTTCCAGTTTTCCATTTTCTAGGGTAAAGTTGTAGTTGGACAGTAGGCTACTGGTCTGTCAAGAGGCACATCTGCTCCTAAGGGAGCACACAAGTAGGACATTGCACATGTCATCCACGGACACATAAGGTGTCCTTGGAGCCATGGTGAGTGTGTTTTATGTGTGAGAAGACTGGAAGCCTGTGGCAGAGACTGACTGCAAGCACTGAAGATTTCCATTCATACCATCTCTAGAGGAGCATGACACCTTGCCAGTGGCTACTGTTGTCTGCCTCACTTGGTTCAAAAGAGGAGAGGTTCATATGATAGGTGACACTGTATGAGAAAAGGGGAAGGTGAGGAGTATCGCTTCTGCATGAAGAAGCGAGCATTAAGGCTCTGCTGCCTGCATGTAGTGCATTAAGGCTTGGGGGAGTGGCAGTGCTGCACAAGGCTGGGGCTGAGGGACACTGCATTACCACAGAAAAGAAAGTATCTACCAGCCAGGAACACTGGCATTGGGCTATGATATGAAAAAATAAGTATCTTTAATGTTAAGCTACTTTTCCATAGGATTTGTGGACTTTGCAGTGTCACATTACTATGTACCTCGTATGTAGATATTATACAGTTTCATGCCACACATGCCACATGTGACTCATAACCACACACATGTATTCCCTTACACTGTAGTGTGATCTTCAGGGACTTTGATACTGTACCAGCATTTGCATGAGAAGGTCCCAAGATCCATGACCACTCTGGACAATCAAGGAGACAGTCACAGTTAAAAAAGCAAGCTCTTGGTTCGAGACTCTTGTTGCAGTTGGAGATTTCTCCAATGAGCTTTATTCTCTTGAGTTTTCAAAGATTGAGGGTACTCTTGCTATACATTGAGATGGGTGAGAAAGAAAGTGGTATAGAAGGAAGTGAACTGAAGTGATACAGCAGGAGTGGATAATTAAAGACATGGAGGAGCAAGGTAGTTTTCAGAAGGAAGTGATTAATGGGTAGTAGAGCCATGTAGGGAAGAGTCTGCTAATTACCTGGTCATTAATCATATTAGTTGGTTTTTTCATTAGTGGAACATGATATCTGATGCCTACAATTTTTTTTCATTTATGCATTTGGAACAGGTAGCTCAGACTTGTAGTGATCCTCCTGTTTTCAGCCTTCCTAATGCTGGGATGCGCCACCACATATGGACTCATTTGCAGGCTCAGTGTGCCCCAGGGGTGGGGCTGGTGCAACATGGGGGCCTGGAGATTGAACACTGGTTCCTGCACTTGCCAAAGCAGGCGCTTAGTCCACTAAGCTGTCCTGCTGGCCTGCTGATGCATAAAATTTAAAGGAGATTTTATTTGGCTCATTGCTTCAGGGGATTAAGTTCATTGTCAGTGAGTTTAAGGTGGGAATATCATAGCAGAAGGGTATGGTGAAGCACAGTTCCCTTTGCCAGAATGTAGAGCACAAGAACAGCATCCAACAGAAAAAAAGTAAAGGAACTGATATATATATATATATATATATATTACACTGCCAAGGGTTTCAGGTTAAATCCTGAGGGGATTTGAGTGAACTTATCACATACAAATGTTACATTTCCTGTCATATAGGTCTTGCTTTATCTTGGTTTTAACCATCCAGCAGAAAAGTATGAAAACGAAGTATAAAAAGTAAAGCCACATTAATATGCTGTGCTGTAAAAGAGCTGGAAAAAGCTCAACTCAACAGCTTCTGACATTGCCAGTCTTAAGAAAACCCACTACTACTATGGACTACTGGACTCTATTGGGAGATTCTGCTGAATTCAAGCACCTACGATATTTAAATGACAATTGCATGCCCTTCTCTGACAAAACTAACCAAAAAGTAGGATAGAAATGAACCACCCTTTTATATCTGTATACTTAAAACAGTTAGGATAGATATACAGCTCCATTCTCTTAATTCAAAGAATAGAGAGGGTTGTTATAATAGTGTTCAAGACAGGATATCATGTCTGCATGTTGTATAATGAATAACCACTAAGACAACAATATGCAATATATTAATTATTGAAAATGTGCCAGTAATAGGTTGTGAAACTGCCTCATTGATATTTGTTTCTCAATAAAATTATTTAAAAAGAACCACCAAAAGACACCCAGAAGGATGTTTTACTAATCCTCTGAGTGGTCACGAAGCCAATCCAGTTGACACAATTAAGCTTAGTCACCATGGTGACCTTCCTATCTGACTACTCTTCTGCCCAATTTGGGAGACCACTTAAATCACACATTAGGGATAGCTCATTTGCTCTAATAAAAGGCTTATTCCTAGAGGAAATTAAAACTTACCAAGAACAATGTTTGAGATTGTGTAAGCTATGTATATGGCTTCATGAATGATTGAATAGGAGGCAGCTGTGGCCAAGGGTAAGCATTCACACTCCCCTCATTATGAATTTGGATATTTATATGCAACAGTTCTTCAGTTTGCATCTTAATATTTAATTTTTAGCCTCATTATTTTTGTCAGTTTATATCAATATTTTATGCATAACTCAGTTCCAGCTCCTCAGAGTTTGTAGCAGAAGGCCATGCTATATTAACAGGAATTCTTGAGAACACTAGACATGAACTTTTAAAAATCCTGACTCTGTCTCCAAAGATGTCTGGATACTTATTTTCTCACCTATATTCAGAAGAATAGAAAGTATTAATAATTGTTTTGCCGATCTTTACGCTGTACTCTGTAAACGTAGTTTCATTTCTGTGTGGTTCTACCATGAAATAGTCTCTCAATCTGTACTGCATGCTTAAATTCTCCTTTTACTCTATAAGCCGGAGTATGTCTCTTCAAAATGAAGAAAAGAAGACACATAGACACAAGCACAATGAAAAGATATTTTGTGTTCATCAACTGGGTGTATCAATGTTGTCAAAATGTACATAATACACACAATAGGGACCAGCAGCAAATATAGGAAACACCTGGGTCTCTGGAGGAATTCAGGTGCCTGGCCCATTCCTCTACACTGTGTGGCAAGGCCTCCAGATGAACACCAGCCACACAGTAGGACCAAGACTAAGATATACATGACGGACAGGTGAGAGTAGTGCAAAACAAAAGTCTAAAATAGGAGCCAACAGGTGGTAAGGTGAATCAGCATTGTACTTAGGGACAAAGGTACACGGAATAGAAGCAGGTGGGTGGGAATGTTCCCCTATTTTTATATTTTAATTTAATTTATTTTTTTATTTTACTTTATTTCCTTTTTTCTTTACTTTTATATCAATTTATTTATTTTTTCTTCTTCTCATCCCATTTCCCAAGAGACCAAGATCAGATCATCTCTCAAATACTCTTTCATTCTTTCTTTTCTACCCCTTTTCTGATTTCCTAAGCCATCTGTAACCATCCTTTGTCCTCCAGCCTTGCTTCTACTTTATCTTTATGTTACACTGCATCCTCCTTAAATTTCCTTGACACAGGGTAAAACCACTCTACCAAGGGGAGACACTGTACATATAAAGTCCTAATTTATGATCAGTCCTATTGCATAGCCATAGAATGTTGGCTCTTATGGCCTAAGGTACAAAATGTACAGTCACCACAGTTTTGTCAGTTTCTAAATCATGCTTGATGCTACCATTATTGCTGATTGTGCTACTTTAGCTAGGATGTTATATATGTCGCAAACACTTGTTCTCTCTTCTGTAACAATACTGGGAAGCTCTAGGATAATAATCTCAGCATAGCCTTACATCAAAGAATGTGAACTGAGCCGAACAGATATCAACATTCCACTCTCAATTAATTGGGAAGGTAGAATCTTGGGACAGACACAAACCAAGAACTTCCTACACACAGAAGACAGCCCTAAAATACAGACTTCTCCTAGAGAGTCTTTGATACTAGTGATATAAATACTTAGTACAAAAACTCTTAAGAACTAGCGCAAAAAGCAAAACAAAAATTTTTGAAATAGAAAATGATAAGAAAAAGAAGCAAAATATAATCTTAGATCTCCAGCCCCACCTAGAACAAATCCAGAAGACACTGATATAGAAGAAATTGAAAGTCATACAACTGAAATTTCTGAAATGATAAAAACTAAATTAAAGAAACAATTATAAAATGTTGCATAAGAAAACAGATCAGAAATAATCTCTCAGGTAAAATAAGAAATGACAAATGTAATGAAACAATTACTCAGCATATCTCAAAAAGACATGGATAAAAATAGGGGAACATTCGGATATATAGCTCAGTGGAATAGCATCTTCCCAGCAAGTGTGAGGTCCTGAGTTCAATTCCTGGTATCCTCCTTCAAAAAAAAAAAAAAAAATCAAGCTCCTAAAATAAAAGAGCATAGGAAAATGATGGAAACATTGAATGAACAATACAGGAAAGAATTAGGATGCATGAAACAGACTCAAAGAGATAGCCAGGAAATAAAAAATTCCATTGGAAGCTGGAAAAACTGTTTGAAAAAAACTGAAGATAGACTTTCAAACCTTGCAGAGGCATTGCAGCTAGTGATCAAAAAAGGAAACACCTCTTTTTAAAAAAGGAATCAGGAAATAACAATTGAAAAGCTGCAAAGTGGTACAAAGCAAAATAATATAATTCCAATAGATGTCAATGAAAAAGCAGTAGTCACCACAAATGATGTAAAAAGACTATTTGCAAAAATAATAGCAAAAATATTTTTCAACCATGGGAACAGAATCTGACATACAGAAAATTGATGAATGTATAATTCCAAATGGTCATGACCAAAAATTCTACACCCAGTCATATGCTAATTAAGATCCAAGAAATTCAACACAAAAACAGTATTAAAAGCTGTGAGAGGGAAGGGTAGATGGTTCAGTAGAATAAGTGCTTCCCTGGCTAGCACAAGGGCCTGAGTTCAAATCCCCGGTTCTGCAAAAACAACAACAACAACAACAACAAAAAGACTGTGAGAAAAAAAGATCACCTATATTGGAAAGCCTATTAGAATTATGATCTATGTCTCAACAGAAATGCTCATCAAGAAGAGCTTAGAAAGGGCCAGGGAGATGGCTCAGTGGAATAAATGCTTTCCTGGCAAGTGCAAGGGCCTGAGTTCAATCCCCGGTTCTGAAAAAAAAAAAAACAGCTTAGAGTAAAATATTTCAAGTTCTAAAAGAAAACAACTTTCAACTCAGATTGATGTACCTTGAAAAACTATTTTTCAAAATTAATGGACAAATAAGATACTACCATGAAAAAGAACAACTTCAGAATTCAAATTCAACACTGCAAAGAATAATAGAGACAATAATGACCATAATTCCAAGAACAACAACATAAAAATAGTCCCTTCTCCTGGATAGGAAGAACAAAGATTGTGAAAATGGCCATACTCCCAAAACTAGTATGCAAATTTAATGCAGTCCTGATCAAAATATCATTAGCCAATATCTCACAAATCTAGACAAAACATTTTTCAAATTCATATAGAAACAGGAGAGATCTAGAATAACAAAGGCAATCCTGGGTAACAAAGGCAAGGCAGGAGGCAACATAATCCCTGACTTGAAATTATACTGCACAAACTAAGTGCCTGCTTTGGCAAGTGCAAGGATCAGGGTTTGATCCTCAATCCCACATGCCATGCCTGCCCCACTCCCAGGGCATGCTGAGCCAGCAAATGACTATGGGCCTGGTAGTGCATGCCTGTAATCCCAGCACTGAAGAGGCTGAAAACAGGAGGATTAACTAGGAGTCTGAGCGGCAAAGTGAGACCCTGTACCAAATACAGAAATCAAAAAAATTATTTTATAAAGCCACTATGATAAAATCAGCATGGTACTGCCAAAAAAAACCAAAAATAGACCTAAGGGTCAGTGAAACTGATTAGAAGGTGCTGACACAAGTACAAACACACTCAGCTACTTTGTCTTTGACAAAGGGCATAAACACATTCATTGGAAGAAAGAATCTCTTTAATAAATGGCTCTGGAAAAACTGGTTTTCTACATGCTGAAGACTAAAACTAGATCCATGTCTATCACCATACACTAAATTAAAATCAAAATGGATCAAAGACCTAAATATTAAAACAGAAACACTAAACCTACTGGAAGAGAACGTAGGTAGAAATCTTGAAGACATAGAGGTAGGAAGAGAGTTCAAGAACAAAAATCAAACTGCTCCGGAAGTACATCAAAGAATCAGCAACAGGGATCTCATCTTATCCAAAAGCTTTTGCATATCAAAAGAAATTATTAACAGAACAACAAAAACACCCCACAGAGTGGGAAGAATTTCTAGTCAACAAAACAAAGGGATTCTATATTGACCAAATAAAGAATTGAGAAAAATTAGCCCCCCCCAATTCAAAGATTCATCCAAAATTTGGCATCTGAAAAAAGTTTTTTTTTAAAAATTGACATATAAGGTGAATATAAACATCTCAAATGAAGAAATACAAATGGTAAATAAGCATATGAAAAAATGTTCACCATCATTGGTCATTTGAGAAATACATATTAAAACAACACTGAGATTCCTACTCCAGAAAGAATGACTATTATCAAGAAATCAATAAATAACAAATGATTGAGGGGCTGTGGGGGAAAAGGAATCCTTCTCTACTGTTGATGAGAGTTTAGACTGGTGCAACTACTGTGGCAATCAGTGTTGAGAGTCTTCAAAAAAAAAACTAGGATTAGATGTTCCATTCAACTCAGGTGTTCCCCTTCTGGGTATTTTCCTGGATGAATTAAAAACATCATACTATAGTGACATGTGCTCACCTATGGTTATAGCAGCATAATTTGTAATAGGTAAATCTTGAAAACAATCCAAATGCCCATCAAACAAGGGATGGATGAAAAAGATGTAATTTTATAAAACAGAGTACTACTCACTATAAAGGAGGATAAACTGGAGACTTTGAAAGCTAAATGCACGCAATTAGAGATCATGCTTGTACGCAAAGCAAATCAGGCTCACATGTGTAAACACTGTATTGCTTCCCTTAATGCAATTAAAACAATGTAATGTAAACATTATATTAAAGAGTAAATAAGGTCCAAAGGGTACAATGGATATTGTGAAAGGAAAGAAACTTCTCAAAAGGAAGGAAAAACTGGGATGAGGAAAAACAGAAAAGAAAGAAAGGAAAAGAAAAAAAATCAGATAGTAAATATAATTAAACTACTAGTTTTCATGGTTTCATTGAAAAGAACAATTTGTGCTTAGATTGTTTGATCATTTCTGTGCTTCAGTATCTTGTAATTTGAGCAGTTATTTTGAAGATAACTATATACAATATGATAACCATTGTTAACTTCCTGTTATGTTGTTTAGAAATTTTGTATCATTATTTTTATTATTTTTCTCTTTATAATAAAAATACCCACAGCAATCTACAGTTCAGTACAATCCCCATCAAAATGCTAATGCTATTCTTAATGGAATTAAAACATTCTCAAATTTGTATGAAGTCATAAAACCCACCAAATAACCAAAGAATCTTGAGCATAAACACAAAGCAAGAAACATTATATTGTCTGATTAGAAAATACCCTTAAAAGCTGTAATAATCAAAAGAACATGGTTCTAGCATTAAACCAATATATAGAACAATGGTACAAAATAGAGAGCAGAGAAATAAGCAAACCTGGATAACTATAGTCAAGTGATTTAGCAAAAGTACTAAGAACAAATAATGAAAAGAGGACAGTCTTTTTAATAAAATATGCTGGGAAAATTAAACATTCTTATATTAATAAATGTGCAACTAGAACCTTAGGTCTTACCAGTTATAAAAATCAACTCAAAATAGTTTAACATTTTAAATTCAATCCCTGTAATTGTGCAAATGCTGGAAGAAAACACAGGGGAAATGTTTCAGGGCATTAGAATGGGTGAAGATTTTAGACCCCAACAAGCAAAAGCAAACAAATGAGAACATATTAAAATAAAGAGCTTCTACATAGTACCCTTTTCATTTCTTGAAGTCTTCTCTGTGCCTTCCCCCTCAGCAGCATGGGTGCTCTCTCTAAAGTTACAAGTACCTTTCTGGTTGTGAAGCAATGGGACCATTTTATTTCTACCTGTTTTGATTTCTCTACAGTGCTCCCTGTTGGTTCATTCCCTCTCTTACTGGCTGTCATTATTCTTGTGCTCCTCACACTGTGATTTCTCCATCTCCTTTAACACCTTTGTTTTTCTTGGGACTTGGAGTCTACAAATAGGGATACAAAATTCTATGTCTTGGCATTACTATGTAAATGAAATTTGTAATTTATGTAAGGGGTATGAGAAGCAGCAAGGACAGAATAAGTCCTCAGGAAAAAAATGTAATCATTGCTAATGTGTTCATTTTGAACCAGTCCAATGGAAAGGCATGTGAAATCCCAAAGGCAGGTACAGCAAGTCTGGATTTCAAGAGCGACAGCAAGAGCTGTGGACCTGGATTCACTCATGCATAAATGACAGCTGCAGAATAAATGTCAGTTCTGTTGAAGGCTGAAGTGCTGCATATGGTAATGGCCTTTCTTCTGGTACAGTCCCAAGGTGATGCAGAGAATCACACAGCGAGAGACTGGGAGCATGTGTACTCTTCTCTGTCTTCCTCTTATGAACGAGTCAGTATGCAAGCATGGGAGCCCCACTCTGATGACCTTACCTAGAATTAATCATCTCCCAAGTCCCACCTACAAACTTCTTGTTTCCACCTTATTAATACCTCCCAATAAGAATCAAATTTCAACTTGTGTTTTCAAAGGAACTCATGTCATCCTAACCATTGTGGATTGCATTGTGTGTCAGACACAATTGTGTTCATTATCATTCCAGAACCAGGCTGCCTGGTTGTCTCCATTTCCAGTGTGGGTGGTTCCATGCAACCCCCAAAGGAGCTCCAGAAGACCTCCTATGGCAAGATGATGCTGTGGCTGGCTGGAGGCCAATGTTCCTTTTACTCCTAATTTATTAGCTAAAACACAAGAGGTACATACATTTGCAATATTGTACTTCTGCGCCACACTGGGGAAATGGAGAGCCAGAAATATTTAATAATTGAAGAATATTTAATAAGTCATGATTTGTGCATGTCTAGAATGAAAAGCCAAGAGAATATTTATATCATAAATAAAGTATTATAAATAACCTATAGCTTTTTATTTATAATATTGGTTTCTCATATAAGAGAAACCATATGATATTTAAGTTTCTGTGTCTGATTTATTTCACTTGATATTATGGACTCAGAGTACACTTAACTGTCCTACAAATGACTCAAGTTTATCTTTCTTTAAGAGAGAGTGGTATCCATTCATCTGGTGATGGGCACATGGGCTGTATCCAGAGTCTGGCTATTAGGAGAAGTGGGATAAAAGTAGGTAGGCAAGCAGCACTGTAATAGGAGCACTTGAACTCCTTTGGGAGTAGCTAGATGAGGAAGAGCTAAGTGAAGTGGAACTTCCAGCTTCAGTCCATTGAGGATTTTCCATACTAGTTGATAGTTGTCTTTTTAAAAAAATTTTTCAAAATAATTTCTAACAAATATGAGTTGTGGGCTGGTGAGATGGCTCAGTGGTCTAAAGCACCTACTTAGAACAAGCTAAACTATGCAAAGCACAGGGACTGCGGTTCAATCCCCAGCACCACATGCCAGCCAGCCCCACCCCCTGGTGGGCTGAGCTGGCCACACACACACACACACACACACACACACACACACACACACACAAAAATAAATAAATAATTTTTTTTTTAAAAAAAACAAATATGAGTTGTGCTGATGTCTTCTGAAGGAAAATGGAATGAGTAAGAGAGACATAAGAACAGAAGACAGAATGAAAAGGAAAGGATGAGGGAGGGAAAGAGAATAAAGACAGGTGTAGAAAGAAAAGTTTACTTTCTATAGATATGATTTCTTCTAAAAATAAGAATATTTTAAAAATATTAATTCTTCTATTGTTCTATTTCATAAGTAAGAAAAGGTGTATACTTTATACATATTTGAGACACGTCTAAATAATACGCATTTAAAAGAATTGATTAACTAGTGCACTAGATCTAACAGCATGCTTAATTTGTAAATTTAACATTTATGAAGGGAAATAAATGTGTTTTCATCCCCTCATCATTCCCTGATGATGAGTTCATATCATTTATTTGAAAGGACACTGTTCAGATAAAAGAAACATTAACATTTCTAGCTCATCTTAAATGCATATTGACAGTAGATGAGAATAACAAGTAATTTTTGATGTGTTTTTCTCAACTGTTCTATTTTTGCATTTAAATGAACTCCTTAGATTTTCTAGTTAAATCTATTCCAGTTTTGAATTATTTTCTTGGGGAAAATAATTAAGGAAAAAATTTCTGTTAGGGGAAAAATTCACACTAATATGAGGTAATCAAAGCACAAAGGAAAGAGGATTAAATTCAATGAGGCAGCTATAATTCTAAATATTTTTCCCTCTTTTCAATCAAGGCAAGTGTTTTGTTCTTAAGAGGGTTCTAATCTAATAGAGGAGAAGGAGCACATACATAAAAGGATGAACAGCACCATGGGGGATCCAAATGCTTCAGATTTCAGAATTGGAAGAAGTCCATGAAAGCTGGAATAGCTTGGTCACGAGTTGATCTTCAAAGAAACAGAACGAGAAAGGGGCTCTTCAACTGCAGCGCAAAACAGCTAACAAGTACAAGGTTTACCATGAAAACAATGAAATTCTGAAATTCTGATAATAGTTGCCCTACTCTGTGACAATTATGAAAACCATTATATATTATCAGTGATTGAATATTATGGCATGTGACTCACATATCAATAAGCATAAAACATTAGAAATGTTAGGCATTAGGGCTGGAACTCAGTGGTAGAGCTTCTTTGCACAAAGGAGGCCCTGAATTTGATTCCCCCATCACACACACACACACACACACACACACACCAAAATCTATGGGATTGGCACCAGATACAGAAAGGCAACTGCAGCATCTATGGATGTTATTTTCCTGCACCTTCTCTCTCCCCGCTACTTATTTTGAAAAGAAAAAGATATTGTCAGTGTTCAACTTCACAGCTGAGCTCACAAGTCGCTGGACTAATGAAAGGCTACATCCAAAATAGCCTTTTGGATACATATTACGCATAGTGTGTGAATTACTGAGACTGACATGGGGACTGAGGAGTCTTTATGCCTCCTTTCTTTGAGTATAAGCACAACTTTTCACAAAGCGTGAGTCTTATATTAGTATAAGTCTGATGTTGTTGTGGGTAAAATCTGGTAGAAGGGTAAGAATGGATGCAGAGTGATGCCTACTTGGTCTACTTTTCTCTTACATAATTTTTTAACCCTGAATTCTTCTCTCTATGATGAGGCTGGGTTGGGGAAGCCTTCTGTGGATTGGGTTTCCAAGTCAAAAGATAGACTGACTTCCACATTGGTTTGACCAGTAGGAGACAAGAAATGAGAGTGCAAGGTATTCTCATCTTTTCTTTCTGACTCGAGCAGCGGATCATAGTTGCTATAGCTTCTGTCGTGTTTCCACCTTCTTGCAGGTGCTCTTCAATGCTCATCTTTCGTTCAAAATCTCTCCTCATTGTTCTGGCCAAGGCTAACTGCTATAAGTCTATGTGTAGCTTCACTACGCTCTGAGCACTGGTCTGAGGTCCTCCAAATTTATGAACCCCAACACAAATCCTACAGTGGTAGAATTAAAGGTGGGTCCTTTGGGGATATGAATAAAGCATAAGGGCAAAGCTCTCCTGAATATTTAAGTATCTTTTAAAAGAGCTGCAGGATGCCATGCCAGCCCTGTGCCCTGGAAGTGCTGAGACAGCAAATGAGACTGGGTGCGGTGGCACACACCTGTAATCCCAGTGCATGGGATGCTGAAAACAGGAGGACCATTACAAGTCCAATCTGTGTAGTGAGACCCTGTAGACCCTGTACTAAGTACATAAGGAAAGAGCTGCATGGAATTAGTTTAGGCCCCCTTTACCGCTCACCTCCCACCATAAAAAAGGAAACATAATTAGTGTCTTCCAGAACACTCAGCAATATGATGGGATCTTGGAAGCAGACGCTGCAAGGCCTTACCAGAAACTGAACAAACCAGCATCTTTATTTTGGACTCGGCAGCCTTCCTTCCCAACTATGAGAAATAAATTTCTGTCAATGTTAAATTATCCAATCTATGATATTTTGTTATAGCATCAAATTTCAAGTAGGACACCTTGCTTGGCATCTCAGGTCTTCCAATGCTGCTTAACTATTTGCTGTATTGACTACTTTTCATTTATAATCATTTAAGTGCCTTGTAGTTTTCTGTTTAGCTTCTTAGGCTGATAGAGTCTGACCGTAATAAATGTTAAAAGAACAGCTTTAATAGATGAAGAACTAGAAAAGTTCTGGGATATCAGAGACATAAAGAATCTAGGACACAAGAAAAAGAAAAAAAGTCACAGGATTGTCCTGCTACTGCTGTATATGGCTAGATTTCTAAATTTCTGTGTAAAAATATGCAATTGTTTATTCATATTCTTTAAATATTTTTCATTTAAAAATTTTTTATCTCCATATTCTGTAGGGACTTAATGTTTAATCAACACTTGATGGAAAATACCTGTTCCATGTTACGCCTAAGATGTTTGATATTCAGACAGATAGTGAAGTTAAACCCAACTGCATATGTTGTAGGGTAAGAATAAGCTTCTCTTCTGGAGGGTTAACAACCTATGTTTGCAGACTGAAAATTAGAGAAATAGAAGGGCTGCAAGGACAGCCAACATTTTGACCATAGCCTTTCAAGGTCAGGGAAGACTCAGGACATAGGAGAACCTATACTGTAACATCATGTAACTCAATTGTATCCCAAATTTTCTGATCAAGGAGATTATGGGGGCCACAGAGCAACATTATCGATGACATAGAGTGTGCCTAAGGAGAGTCACCTGGAGAGAAAACATTCTCTCAGGTTTTCACAGGAAGCAAATTGGTCAAACAATGGTCATGACTCATCCACATGGCTGACACTGACAAAGGACCTGTAACCTGTGGCACAGGGTTACAAGATAAATCCTGAGGGTACTTGACTGGCCTTATCAGACACAAAAGTTACATTTCTTGTTATATAGGTCTTGCTTTATCTTGGTCTCAACCATCCAGCAGAAAAGTATAAAAACAAGGTATATAAAGTAAAGCCATATTAATATGCTGAGCTGTGAAAGGCTCAAGTCAACAACTTCTGTGGATAACTCACTGCCATTGTGGACTGCTGGACTGTGTTGGATTGTTTTGTTGGATTCACGAACCTATAGTATTTAGATGCCAATGGAACACCCATTTCTGACAGGACTAAACAAAAAAAGGGGATACAAAGGAAGGACCATTTTCTATCTGTATATACAGAATAGTTAGGATAGATGTATCCTAACTTTCACTTAATTCAATGAGAAGAAAGATTTATACTAATAGTGTTTGGACAGGATATCCTGTCTGCATCTTTTACTGTGGGTAACCACTAAGAAGATAACAATGTACAATGTATTAATTATTGAAACTGTCCTATTAATCAGATTTGAAACTGTCTCTTTGCTGTTTCCCAATAAAATAAAAAAAAGAATCTGGGAAACAGAGCTTATGAGTGGAGATTGTGAATTTGATTGTAGACAGAAAATTTAGGAAAATGGATGAGTGAATGGCTGAGATATGGGAAGAGGACTAGGATGAGAAACATAGAATTAGAGGTCTGTCTCTGTATGTATGAAGGAAAATCAGCATTGGCAATAACAGAGAGCTAATAAAAGATAAGAAAGATTTTTTTTAGTGACAGAATAGGAAGAACTATCTAAACTGAGGACAGAATCCTGGAAGAGAAGTGAAAAAGTGAAAGAGGAGGAAATAGTTAAAGGTTTCACACAGTATGGTCAGGGAAAAGGTGGTGAGTGAGTCTGATATTAGGAGAATATTGACAACCTTGAAAATGTGGTTTCATTATTGTTGTAATTTCTGGTCAGACATTGCCAAATGATTAAGCAGGAGAAGAAAATATTGAGTTGAAAATTCTACAGAGATAATTTGATTACAGAGTTTGTCTCAGAAATTACAGACATAGCTACTCTAGCTAATACAACTAAAACAGATAAAATAGGTAATTTATTTCATTTTTTAGAGATATTAAAATATATTAGTTAACTTTCTATATACCTGACTTTATAACTTGTACTTAGCTGTCCCCCCAGAGCCTCCTGCATGCCTAGGTGGGACTCTGGGAAGGTGACTGGATCATAGGGGCATGATACTCAGGAGGGGGATCACCTACTGATGGGCGTGTAGCTAAATGTGGTGCTGGGAGGTGAACGCTGGTGGAAGGAGGTGGTCACTGGGGTATGGTCAGGCAGGGCCTATTTCCCTCCCATCTCCATTGCTGTCTCTGTTTCCCACCGCTGTGTCCCTGTGCCATACCACCCCACCTTGGAGCCAACCAGTGAACTGAAAGCTCTACATATTCTGTCAAAATAAATAATTTCTTCTTTAGAGTTATGGGTTGGAGATACTGTGTCTTAGTGACACAAAAGTGACTAATATACCTAAAATAATCAACTCATAAGGAAAAATGCTCATTTTTTGTTGACCCGTGGGCTTTCAAGGATTCAGTCAGTGATGGTCGGTCCTGTGGCAGCACAGCTTGTCATGGTGGGAGCTGTGGCAGAGGAAGATGCTTACCCTCTGGCAGTTTCAAAGTGAAAAAGAGAGAAAGAGCAAGAGGTGGGGTCCCAATATCTGCTTCAACGTTTCACTCCCAGCTGCGTAATTTCCTCCCTTAAGATGCCAGCACTCAAAAGTTCCACCCCTATCAGTAGTGGCACAGCCTGCTGACTATGCCTTCAACACATGCACCTTTGGGGACTCTTATTCAAACCATAGAAAAATATCTGAACATATGAGGGAAACACCACCAATGGAAATGGCATAAGTGCAAATGAATGAACTACCAGAATAAGTGAAAAAGGGGCTGGCCAAGTAGCTCAGTGGATTAAAGCACCTGCTTAGGCAAACACAGGTTATGCTGAGAAGGTGACTGAGCCTGGGAATCTTGGTGTAGATCTGTAATCCCAGTGCTTGGGAGGCTAAAGACAGGAGGATCACTACAAGTCTGATCTGTGTAATGAGACCCTGTAGACCCTGCACAAAATACATTAAAAAATAAATGGAGTATAACGCTCGTAAAAGGAGAGAAAAATCAGGATTTGGGACACAGAGAACATGGTGTGCTGTGGGTAATAAAAAAATTCTTGTTTGGAAATGAGACAGCACCAAGAAGCATGTAGAAGGACACAATAGCAGATGTTTGGAAATGAGAGTAGGGAAGCTGAAGATTCTGGGATGATTATGCTAGACTCACTTGGAGAGAATGAGGGGGGTCAGGATGTGAAAGAGGATACAAACTACAGCTGCGAGGAGGAGGCCAGTGCAAATTCAGCTACGGAGAATTAACATATTGAGTAGCACCATGGAGAGCTCGGGTTGGGATAGAGAACAAGCAACGTGTGAGCCGTGGGTGTGAGCTGAAACAGTGATTAGCTAGTAAGCGCAGGCAATGCTGATGGCTAAGGTGGATTTGAGAAACAAGGTGTGGAGGGGAGTCGATAGTCAATAGCATTTGATTGTGATATGAAGGAGTCAAAGTAGAAAGTGCTAAGTGCAGATTGTTCCAAGGAGCTAATTGCTACTGAAATAAAAGGACTCTATGGGGAGGAGTAGGTATAAGATGACAGCCTTCACTTATAACATCTTAAGTCTGAGTTTAAAAAAATATCTAGGAGACAGTTCAAGATGTTGGATTAAAGCTCAGAGAAGCAAATGTAAATTGGAAGTCAATAGTAATGAGCCAGGAATAGAGTTAAGAAAGTGGATGGGAGTGCTGTGTTCAACCACATAGAACAAAAGAGTGAGAACAGCAAGGTCTAAATCCATAGCCACATCTGGGAGGGAAGGGAAATACAGTCATGGAATATGTTCATATGAAGAATTTAAAACCTTTCTTCAAATATAAAGTTAGAGAGCTCTCTCTGTTAAATTTCCCCAACCCAAATGTTTCCCCAACCCAAGTGGAACTAGTGCTCTTGTCCATAACCTGTGCATTTGCATCCCTAATAGACAGCTTGTGGGGTGCTCTGGATGGACCCAATGCCTTCCCACATATAAGAAGATGAACCCATGCACAGAAGCACACTAAGTAAAGGGGAATTTCTGCAACTGGTTCATAATAGGCACACTTATGAGTGACAAAGCACATGGAAATTCCTAGACCTGTGTACATGAGAGCTAAAGGCTCCATTTGGACTGTTTAAAGAGAAAACATGGAGTTACCATGGCGAAGTCTTCAAATTCTTACTTGAAAATTAAAAAGATGACTTTTCTGTTCCAATTCCTTTGAAATAGATTACTGCACTGCTAGATTCTCTCAGCAATTCATTGTAACCTAAGACCCTTCTGGAGTGGCTGTCTTTTCAAAGGAATCTGACACACAGGTAAGACACAATATTATGCTATTTATCTAGGATAAGCTCCTTACAGCACAAAAACCTCTGCTTGTGTGAAGGCGACACATTCTTGAAGCTGTTAGTAACAATCTAATCATGGTTGCCTCCCATCCTCCATGGAGTCAAGCCCAGCTGCTTAGATCAGAGGTCAACACAGGGTGAAAGTAGAAGTAGAAATTGTATTTTTTTAGAAAAAGAAAATTTAAAATGTGCAGACTCTGAAACCTCTCTTCCTCGTGTTCTAAACCTACCCCCATATAGAGACAATGTACATTAATCTTAGGACCCATCCTAATAATTATTTAAAGGAGCCTTTATGCTAATCATAAACTTTTCTTTTTGCATCCAAAGGTGTAGAAGGAGTCATATGTGTTTGCTGTGACAGTCACCTACCAGTGCTGTGATAGGCCACCTTCTGTGCTCAGAATGAAATCTTCTGGTCCTCTGTTGGGTTCAGCTCTGTTCTGTCTTCTCTCCTCTTACTGCCATGTATAGCTGAAAGGACCAGCCTTTCTAGATGGTTAACAAACTCATCTGTTAACTCTCTCTTTACTTTAATCATATTCATGGGAATTTCATTGTATTTTGCTATCAGAACAAGCTTTTAAAAGAGTCACTTGTTAAAGTATTTATTCATTTACTCAAATAATGTGTTGGAAACCATTAGATGGCAGAAATACAATAATGATAAGAATGAAAGTTTATGGGAATGACACACAGTTAAGTAATCACACCAAAGAATAGACAAATGCATAACAAAGACTCTTGGCCTTCTTGTCATGCCAGGAAAGGTTATGTTTTGGCGGTCACAATGGAGGAGAGAGCTATAATACAGAGAGACAGGGAAGCTAGGTTAATGTAGACATAGGAAGCGACATAGGAAAACAAGGGTAGAGGCACAGCTGGTGCCAGGACAGGCACAGGGCATGTTTGAAGAGCTGAGAGAAGACGAGTGTGGCAGAATCCTAGAGAATGATTGTAAAAGTTGGAATAAGTAGCAAAGGTTAAAACTACACAGGTTCTTACTGGCCACTTATATGTTTTAAACAATAATTTTTAAACTTAATAAAGGTAGGATTTGATTTGGCTTTTAGTTAACATTGGCTTCAATGTAAACATCAGATTGGGGGAAAAGCAGTGTATATAAGGAAGTAGGATCAGCCTTTCCCACCGTAGTTCTGATGAGAAACAATGGTAACCTGGACTAGGATAATGAAAACAGAAGAGAAAATGAATGGATGGGTTGGTGGGGCATGTTAGTAGTGATCTGGAGACAAGACGGATGCAAAGATGAAATAAGATAGAATGTCAAGGGTGTTGCATATACTTCTGGCTTAAGAGACAACAGGGATGAACGTGATATTCTTTGTAACGTGGACACCCGGCAAGAAGCAGTTTTGCAGTACAACTAGACTTATTGAGTATGAATGTACGGTGCAAAGTAACTTTGATATTCTAACTTCGAAAGTTGTTGCTAGCTGCCCACTGTTGAGGAGTGAAGTCTGCCTCTTCAAGGTGGATTTATAAAACCCTGGTGACCTACATCCCGCTCTTTTTCATCTTCTGTCACACTCAGGCATACTCCATCCTTCATATTCCACTCTGAATGAGTGGAAATATCCTGGAATGCTCAGAGTACTTCACATTCTCAACTGTGAGAATGATCCAACTTCAGCTGGGCAGATCTTCCCACCACTCCCTGCCTTAGTCCCTTTCCCGTTGCTTGGACAAGCACTGGCCACCCAAAACTGAAAGGAGGGAGATATATATTTGATTATAGTTATGAGAGGACTCAGTTCACAGTCGGTTGACTCCAAAGCAGAAATGGGGTGGTGGAAGGGCATGGCGAAGAGCACTGCTCACCCCGTGAAGGCCGGCGAGGAGAGAGAAAGAGAGCGAGAATATGCCTGACCAGTGACGAGAGCAGACCTTTACGGCCCCGCCTGCCCCAGTGACCTGTGCCTGGGCCAAAGTCGCCTGAGCTGTGAACTCATCAATTGAATAACCCACCAGTAAGCACAGCCGCTCACCATCCAATTGCCTTCCAAAACTCTGGCCTCTGAACACAGTGAGACTTTGTGGTTTATGTTATTGAAACCATAACTCTAATGTTCCCATCCACAGTGCTAGGTTACTCGATTACTCCTTTAGAGAAAGTATATATCATCTTTGTAGTTTCTTTCTGTTTTTTATAACATTATGGCGTGTACATATATGCCTCTGTGTGTGTATGTGTTTGTGTGTGTGTGTGCATGCGTAATTATGATGGTCCATTTATTAGTTTCTCCCACTAGATTCTAGTGCCTTGGGATGGGAAGTTGTTCCACTCATTTTTTCTAAGCCCTGTGGGTAGTAACAAAGATGAATTTGATGATAGAATCTGTAGAAAAACAAATTTTTGTTTTGTTATTTGGAAAATATTCTTTGGGGGTTGTTTTTATATTTAGTACAGGGTCTCACCACACAGATTGGACTCACAGTAATCCTCCCGTTTTTCAGCCTCCCAAGTGCTGGGATTCCAGACATGCGCCACCACGCCCAATCTCAATCGCTGACTCAGTGTGCCCCAGAAGGGTGGGGTCAGCATGGCTGGCAGGGGAATAGAACCCCCAGCCTCTGCCTGCCTGAGTAGGCACATTAATTCGCTGAGCTATTTGGCCAGCACTGGAAAATATTTTTTAAAATACATATTAGTTTTGATTACTATAACTAGGTGTTACTACTATGATAAAAGATCAGCAGTCATAGCCAGGCATGCTAATAGTGTCAACATTCTAGGAGACTGAGAAAGGAGGGTAGCAGCTCCCTGGTCCAGCTTGGGCAAGGGGGTGATTTAGCAAGACCCTGTCACAAAATAAAAATCAAAAGGACTGGAGGTCCTGTACTGATGAAAACAACTCAGGCAATGGTGACAGCGATATCAGTAACATAATAATATGTATTAGAGAATAAATCAGTTTTTGTTTGCCTGCCAAATCAAAAGTAGAAACTCCAGTTTTTTAAAAAAGCTTATTTTTCATGAGATTCACTGAATATCATTTTAGAATGATCATGAGCTAAAAGTCAAAGTCAATATTAAGAAATAGTATTTAAGAAAAAAACAGGACATCTTTCCTGTGTATGAAAACAATACATGCCCACTGTTACGGTTTGTGTTTAGTTGTCCCCCCAGAGCCGCATGCAGTTATGGGGTGGGGACTTCTAGAGCTTGAGACTAGTTCATGATCAAGGCTGGGACTATGGGTCTTTGTGCTGCTGAGATTATGGGTGTGAGTGCTCCACCCAGCCTGGGGCCGAGAGCCTGACTGCAACTTAAGGGAGACAGACTTCCTCTCTGGAGCCACTGTTGCTGCTGCTCCTTCCATTCCTGCCTGCTGTTTGCTGCCACCATGAAAGGTTGCTCTCTGCCATGTGTCGCTCTGCATTGGAGCCAACTGAGTATGGACTGAAACCTCCAGTAACTGTGAGCTAAATAAATCTTTCCTTCCCTAATTTTGAGTGTTGGGTATCTGTCCCAGCAATGAGAGAAGAGTAACCGAGACACCCACTAAGAAAAATACAGAAATGCATAACAGGAGAAAATATACATTAAATCTCACCACCAAAAGAGATCTTTTGTTTGCACGTCTCCCCAGTCCTTTTTCCGTGTAAGCACCTACATTTTAACAGTTTTCCAAATGGAGGAAAGCCTTATTCATGCCAGGCCAGTATGATGGTTAAAAACTACCTTTTGACAGGACATTACTATCATTTTGTGTTACAAAATACGCAGAGGTCTCTAAGTTCTTTCCAGGGACTGCACCTGTACTACTTTCTTTAAGAGGCCAGAGGACCAGCCACCAGCAGTCACCTTGGGCAGGCCTGCTGTTCTCTCTGTTGCAGAAATAAATGCCCTTCGCAGCTCTGAGAGCCAAGTGTGAAGGGAGGAGGTAAAAGAGAACACTTATTCCTCAAGGTCTGTGCTCAGGGCAGCTTTGGCAGGCACCTTGCTGTGACGGTTGTTATTTAACGACTGGGACTAACGGCCTCACCTGAGTCATACTTTGAGACGGGCTTGGAATTTTTTTTATAGTGTATACCTCCCTAAAGAGTCTGTGGGGAAGGCAGATGGTTGCTAAAGTACTTGGCCTTTCTGGGTTTCTAGGACACATAGTACCATCTAAGTGCATGTTAAATCTATATGCTCACTAACACCACAAAATGTAATATAATGAAGGGATAACATGGCTCTTACAACATATATGATGCATGTGAAAGAAAAGAAAGTAGGGCTAGCCAAATAGTTCAGTGGATTAAAGTGCCTGCAAGCAGGCCCCAGGGCCAAGTGTTCAATCCCCGTGCCGACTGCACTGGCCCTGCTGTCAGGGCACGCTGAGACGGCAATTGAGATTGGGCATGGTGGTGTACACCTGTAATCCCAGCACTTGGAAGGCTGTAAATAGGGGCACCACTATGAGTCTGATCTAGTAGTGAGACCCTGAACACCCTGTAGACCCTTCCCTAAAATACAAAAAAAAAAAAAGAAAAGAAAGAAAGAAAAAATGAAGAGAGTGTAATTCTAGCCACACATAATGCCACTATAGCAACTAGGAGTTCATCAAATTATATACACATATATGCACACGCACATAAAAGTTATGTGTGAATACATTCATACACATCCCTATTCGCATTCATACAACTGAAAAAGTAGACTGTGCACCCAGAATATTTGTCAGAATTGTTTTCATTTTGTAGCAGCTTTTAAAATCCCAAGCATATTTGCTTTTGTTTTTGTATGGCTTTATAAAATGACAGCACTTTAACTCATTTGCAAAAGTTGAATTTTAATATGTCAGAGTTGTTTGTTAATTATTAGACATCTTTTCCCCAAAGTGTTCATTTGTTCTCTTATTATCATCTCGGGTGCTTGGCTGAGAAGAAATGTCACCCTAATTGGCTGTGGATTTCTCAGTTTAGTTTTGAAGGCAACATGAGTACTGTCCGCACTTCCCGGTCCCCTGCAAGTCTGTGCCTGGTCCAGCCATCTGCTGGTGCCTACAGTTAGCAGTTCGCATATACTTTATTCATGGCCTTCAATCCCCATTTGCTTTCTGGCCCTGTGAATTACAGTGAGTTTTGGAGAACTCTGAAAAGAAGATGAAACACTAAGCAGCAGACCTTCCTCTCCATGCAGTCATTCTTCAATGTGTCACAGCATGGCCTCCTTTCCCCAGATCCTTTTAATCCACATGGTTGTTGAAGGCATGGAGGTGACGGTTTAGGGATGCAGCTCAGTGCAAAAGCCCCAGAGTCAGGGCTCAGCAGCTTCCCCCCACAGCAAGAAGAAAACCAAAGGAAATAAAGAAACTCAATGCTAAGGAGGAGGCAGTATGCAAAGGAGCCAGAGCTTTCTCAGATTTCTTTTATCCAAAGAGTCTGAGAGAACGATCGTGTATGAAATGTGGGTCAAGTGAATGAGTCTAGCTATTCCTTGTCATTAGTGTTGGGGCCATTTGATCCAAACTAAGAAGCCCTGACTCCTCCAGGGAAATCATGGAACAAAAGGCCCAGTGATCCATTTGAAGATTTCTTAGCTTAGGGATATCTGAGTTCTATTAAAGTTCCTCCTTTATTGTCTTGCCTATGTCATTATCTTCATTCCCTTGGAATAGGAATTGTTTAAAAGTTATTGATTGTTATTTTTATGATTACTCCTTCTTTCACTTCAAAGCATAAATGACTTCCATACCATCCCTGGTCCTGTGGAACAGCAGAAGGTGCCTTTCCAGAATTTGCCACATTGGCGCAAGAATTATTTTGAGTTAAAGACATTTAAAAAACAGCAGATGCACGAAGGGCATTCTGACTTTTCTTCTTCTTGAAAGCAGGCGGTAAAACTCCCATGTAAAAATTTCCAGGAGGAAAAGCAGCATCCTTATCACTCAGAGAAGGAAAAAGAAGGCCCAAACAATCTGTACAAAAAGAAATCTTGTTAAACTAACCCTTGTCTGACTAGTTACTTTTTCACAATTAACTACCCTTGCTCAGATCTTTTGTTTTGTCATTTTTCACAATTTATTATTGTTTGTCCAACCTGACATATAAGCATTTGATTCTCTGGGTCTTCATTTTTTTTTAGTAAATTGTCCCATGTATACGTAATTTTTATTTAGTACAGGGTCTACAGGGTCTTACCACACAGATCGGATTCGTGGTGATTTTTCCTGTTTTTGAGGCCTGCAAGTGCTGGGATTACAGGCATGCACCACCATACCCAGTCTCAGTTGCTGTCTCAGTGTACCCCAAGGGCAGGACTGGCAGCACAGGCTGGAGATCACCCTCTCTCCTGAGTCTGCCTAAGCAGGTGCTTAAATATGCTGAGCTATCTGACTGGTCCTGTATACATAAAAATTAATACACAAGGTTTACATTTTTTTTGTTAATCTGTCTTTTGGTAATCTAAATGCCCCAGCCTGAGTCTATGATATGCAGAGGAAAAGACTTTCACCTTCTGTATAGCTGTTGTTTGAGCAATTTTGTACTTACAGAAAACTGTTTTCATAACATAAATGCAGGTTAGAATCTTATGATTAAAGACTGTTGATTCATATTAATCAACAGAACCTTTTTCTGATTAAGGAATTTATCCATATAGTGTTACCCTCAGTTTTAAAATACTGCTAGATGAATTTTTTTTCTGTTTAGTTTTCATTTATTTATCTCTTATTTTCAATCAAAAAGTAAAATTATATGTATTTTTATGTACTACATGTTTAAAATACACATACTCTGCAAGGCAGAGCCAAATGATATACTTTATTTCAAATAGTTTTTGTGTGTGGTGGAAGCACATGGAAATCTCTCTTGGCAAGTTTTAAGAATGCAACGTGTTGCTGTAAGCCGCAGTCACAGTGCCGTGTGATGGCTCTCTGGAATTCTGCTTCCTAACGAATTTTGCACCCTGGAGCAGCATCTCTTCACTGTCTTCTGGCCCTTAGAAGATATTAAATAATGTAAAATGTTTACACCAATTTTACTGTGTGCTTCTAATACACACATGTAAAAATCAGTAAAGCAAACTTAAAAACATACTTAAAAACAAAGTAAAACAAAATCTCTGGGTATATAAAGGTTATATTGCCCATGAAGATACTTAGAGAAATTCCATAGTATGTGCAGATTGCCTCTGGGCACCAAGACACATTCCCAAAATAAATTATTTTATTTATTTTGAAGAAATAGTTTTCCACCATCTCTTATAAGGCAGGATAGTGATGAAGACACATACGAATTTTGCCCTTATGTGCCATAGACCCTATCAAGACAGTTTTATTTCTCCTCTTTTTTTTTTTTTTTTTTTTTTTTTTTTTTTTTTTTTTTTTGGAACAGGGATTTGAACTCAGGCCCTTGCGCTTGCAAGGCAAGCACTTGTTCCACTGAGCTATCTCCCCACAGCCCTTTCAAGGTGGTTTTATAAACAGAAAGATTTAATTAATAGTATGAGGAGAAGCACATAATAATGTAAGAAACATGTAAGGGAAAATTTCAGGTATTACTTCTATAATTAGAGAAGAGCAATAAGATAGCCTGTTGAATTTAAAAATCTTTCATTGCTATAAATACCTTCTTTCTTTCTTTTCTTTTCTTGTGGAACTGGGGATTGAACTCAGGCCCTTGTGCCTGCCAGGGAAGCACTTATTCCACTAAGCCATCTCCCTGGCCTGATAAATACTGTATAATCAACACAATTCACATCTATGTTTCTAGTTTAGAGAGTAAAAGAGAGCTCCACTGAAGGCCATCCAGCTTAAGCTGTTTTGCTACGACGCAATGCAGCCTTTGCTTCCGGCCTTTTCGTGGTTGCTTCTATCCTACCTAAAGCTTAGGCTTCGTTCCTGGGCTTCTCTAACTACATTTCTGTGCCTTTTTCATTTTTATCATTAAACTTGCTACTACTGAATCACATGGTAATTATTTACTGCCTGTTCCCACCCCTAATGGCTGAATGTAAATCGATTTCATTTACATATGAAATATCTAACAACTCTCACTGTGTGATATATAATTTTCTCTGAGCAATAACTGATGTGACACATTAACTAGTGGTCAGTTGGAAAGAGCTAGCTGAACTAAGTTGGCATGATTCTGGGTGTGGAAGGCCAACCTGAGGACTTTTCCAGCAACACAAAAGGATAACAGGAGAGGAAGACGATGTGCTGTTGATTCTTCTGGAGAAGTTTGTCATGCTGATTTTTCTGATATGAATTCCCCTCTTTTCATCATTGGAGGAACTCAGGGTCTTGCTGTTGCTGAGGATGGCTGTGATTCTTTTTGGGGTGCTCTAGTCCTTACCTTGAGCATCACTCCTGGCTTCAGCTGTAAGCCCCCAGCCTACTGGCACAGATGGTGCATACTGCTGGTGCCAACTTCCTAGCTTCCACTACTGACCATTGGGCCTTCCCAGAGCTTTGCAGGAGGCTTTCACCAGACATTGTTGTGGGCTCCAGGCCTCGAGCTGGACTTGCGGAGAGCATTGCCGGGGCGCTAGATCCTCAGCTGGACCCACGCAGCGCATGTCATGGGATCCAGATCCTCAGCTGGCTTCTGTGAGTCCCTAGTATGTGGACGGATCTCCTGCAACCTTTTGCACTTGACTCTTTGGGTGAATATCATAAAACAATCTTATAAATTAGATATCCTCTATTATATACATCCCTTGTAAGCCTTGACTATCACAAGTGATGAATGAACAGAAAAGCAAAATCTGTGAGCCAATCAGAAAAGCCTGGGTTTCTAGTTGTTGTATAGTATATAAATGATGCTTATACCTGCGTGCCTACTGTCTATTAAATTATGATCAATGAGATACACAAACATTTATTAGTTGATTCATAAAGAGTCCAGGGGTCAAGTAAGTCTGACAATCACTGAATTAAATGAACTTAATCTTATTTTGTTTCTGGATTCCTCAGAGCTTTCACTATCTTAACAGCATTTGACCCTCTAAGGGAAAGATACTGTGTTTAGAATCCAGAAGATTATTTTAATGTAGAAACTTTTTTATTTCAGGAAATATTTGAAATTTCATAAGACATATCTGGAAAAATTCTTGCTTAGTCTGTTGCAAGGTTGGGCATATTAATTATCAGATTGCAAAGTTTTGCAATCCAGTTTAACAGTTACCAAGAAGTAGCATATCAGGGTCTGATTAAAAAATGATCTTAAGAGAGCACGAGGAGTTGAACTTATCAGATAATCTGTACATTTAGGTTTTTGAGATTGGTAGATTTGTGTGCAAAACTCCTTTTGGCCACAGTAATGGCCTTTCCATCCTGTGAGGAAAGAGAAGTAGGTGATCTGTGATCCCTGCCTGGGTCCTCGCAGAGCCTACACATTGCCTAAACTGCACCTCAACCTTTCCGTCTTCTTCAAGTTTCATCCTGCAGAAAATCCTTGAGCTCAAATCATTGCTTTGCCTCAAATGTAGTACACTGCATAGCAACAGGTTCTCTGAGATCAAAAGAAGATGTTCTCCCAGTATTTGGAATTTATGCCCAGTGGGTCTCTGCTCAGGGTTTCCCTGTCTACTGGGTCTGTGTGATACGGGTGTCCTGCCCTTTTAAATCTAAACACAACACCTTCTGAGAGGCAGTACTGAAATAGCAAGAGTGTTGATCTGGCCTCTTGTACCAGCTGATGATATACTAGGGAAACAGATAAAACACAAGGTATACAAATGCATAAGAGATGACAAGATTGGTGTATCATAGGCACCACCCAGTCGGATGAGGAAGTGTGTGGGAAGTGGAGGCAGGAGGCAGGAGGTTTGAGTCCAAGGCCTGGAGTTGGCTGCAGTGCCTGTGTATGTCCACATCAGGAGGCTGGCGGGCCTGTAATGGATGGCTGAAATATCTAGGGCAGAAACCACCAAGTCTGCGCTGCAGTGTGGAAGAGTCTGGATGGAAGTGAAGTCCAAGCTGAAGGCGCAGACTGGAGCTCTTCTGAAGAACAGAAGCAGAACTGTCCCTCCTCATTTCCGCTTTATACCATTCACACAATGAACAGCCCCAGGATGGGTCCTCTAAACCTTAGCATAGAGAACAACTGAGCTGATTAAGCTAAGCTTCTAAACTTCACAAATCGACACAACCGATAAACCATTACACTTCTCCTCCGACAGATGGTCCCAAAGGCTACTCACAGAGACACTCCCTTGGTGGACAGTTCTTTGTCTTTGTCCCCATTTGTCATCTTCTGGGACTTCTCAGTCTCTCCTGCAGAGGGAGGTCTTGTAGCCAACCTTGTGGGACACATGCGTTCCCAGAATTATGTTCTTCCAGAACAGGGTGGCTGGCAGTCCAAAAGGTGTCAGCTGCTCCGTCCGGCCTCTGCAGTGCCACCTTCCTCTCCTGAGGAGGGTAGTCTTAGCACCTCTCCAGAGTAGAATGAACACAAGTTTTATTGTTTAGTGAAAATTTAGTGTTCCGTTTGTAGAAATCTTCAAAAAAATCTTCATTTGCTTCCATCATGACTTTAGCCTCTTCAAATCTAATCTAAATCTGTCCCATAAAATAGAGTCATCTATCAAGGCAAAAACCACATCCATTTTCATAAAGGGGTTACAGAAGGACTCCTTTTCCAATGGGCCCCCAAATCTGCTGGAACTTGCAAATGGTGGAATCCACTTTGGACATCTTGACAGTCTCTTGATGGGGGACGTTTTTGCTTGGATTTTAAACAGACATTCCCACTGTTTTCTCATGAAGTAGAAGCTTCATGGCATTCTTGCCTTTTAATCAAACACAGACCTTTTCCAGACATAAATGATAGTTTTCTCAAAGTGTTTTAGACGTATGAAGGCTTTCTTATCATCGTTATCCCAGTAACATAAAAAAGCATGTAACGTGCCACACACATTGTGCTACATGAATTAGATGCTTTCAGTAAACCTGAAGTCATTTTTTTTTCCTCTGTCAAGTATCTATCGCAAGGAAAATGCATATATATTTGTCTCCATGATCTGTTTTTCTGTATCAGAATTCATGCTCCTCAGTCAGAATCCCAGCAGTTGTAAACTGCAAATGAAGCTCTTCTCCTATAACTCTGATGATAGTAAAGAAGTTGGAGGCTTCTTATCTGATCTATGATTTTAAAACTCTGAAGAAGAATAGACAGCCGATCTGAGTAGACTGTTTTCTTCCCTGTGTCTTGCTGGCATGGTGTAGAGTTAATGCTTTCAGCATCCCCAGCACTTACATTTCAGTGGCCCATAATCTTCATTCTGTGAAGGAGGCAAACAGAAATCTTGATCCTGATTACCTGGATTAATACTGAGAAACCTCTTCAGGCTGGCATTGCCAGGGAAATTGAAAAAGTTTCCTTCTTATTGAAATGGCTAAAACAGAGAGGCTGGAACAAAGGAGGCACCTCCGTGATAATCATCTTACCTTCTTGTCACTTAGAGTCCAGTTGAGGAAATGACGGCCTGATCCTTTGTCAACTGACAGAGGATATGGCTTTCGCTTCTAATCAGCCTGCACATCATGCGGGCTTTAAAATTCTCTTTTCACCTTTTCCTTTGTCCACAAATATGAAGGGAGTGGGAGCTGAGAGGAGTACATTTGGGTTGGGATGTGGCTCAGTTTTAACTGGTCAGGAACACTGGGCACCTGAAGACTGAGGGGGATTACCATCCCAGGAGAGGTTTTAAGGCCTTTTTCTCCTTATTTTCACTTAAGTTCTCTTCTTCAAAGCACATAGCTTCCATTTAAACAAGAGGCAATATATTCCTTAACCGGAAACTAGATGGAGAAAAAAATAGACGCTTGAAAACAGGGATGTATTATCTGCTTTTAAAAGAATCAGGAGTCTGTGTTCCCTCTCTGAAAGCCCTGTGTTGACATAAGTGCTTCCACACCACTCAGTTATGTGAAAATTTATCAAGGAAGAAGCTCCTAACATTAATCAGGGTGCAAGCCAAGGGCCCACCGGAGAGGCAGACAGCAATGTGAAAAGAGCGGCGAAGTGAAGACGCAGGAACATTTGTACAGCACGGTCAGCACAGGGCTAGGGTACCACAGCAATGGCCTTGGGTCATCCCTGCAGCACAGGAGACAGCGATGCTGCAGACGAAGCCTGTAGAAGACGCCGCGTATCCCTGTGGCAGCACAAGTGTGCTACTGCAGCGTGTGGGAAGAGAGCGCTGTATCAGTCATCTCTCCTTTGCCTTCAACTTAGATGAAAATGGCAGCCAGGATGATGAGCATGAGCCAGGACCAAGAATGAAATAACAAAGGAGAGGTAAAAAATAGCTGTGTGACTTTTATTTTTAGTAGTGTGATCTATCAGGGTATCTCGATCCTATTCCAGAAATGTTGCTAGGCAAAATTTAATGTAAGACACTTCACAGGGCTGTGTTTTAAAGACAGAAATGGAAAATCCATCCTGAGAGGCAGCTGTAAACCACATAACTAGCTGAGCTATAGTGGCATTTGCTGGATTGTTCTTGATAGTTCACACATTCTTTTTTTTTTTAACTCTCTCATTTGACCAGGTTTCTGTTACCCTTGAAGCGGGGAGACAAAAACGTGAGCTCCATGGGGTGGGAAAGCAATGAGCTTCCTGTGGATCCAGAACAGCGGCACTTAGTAAGAAGGTGGCCTAAGAAGCAGCGGATATATTTAGCAGCAAAAATAGTCCATGAGAAAGACTATCTGTCATGGTGTTGGTTGTGTGTGGAAGAAAACATATCACCTCTGAGAATTTGTAGGCCTACGAGTGGCTTCCTTTTATTCAGAGCTGAAAAAGATAATGTTTACCTGATGAGAAGCTTGGTGTCATAATGCACATTAGCGAGGGGGATTGAGCATAAGAAATGGAAAAAACTTCCAGTCAGTCCTGCTGGCTCCCCAGGCCAGGAGTGTCCTGAGAGGGAACAGAAGGAATTTTAAGGCCTGTGTATAGTTCAGAAGCATTGTTGGGATTCATACAGTGTTCTTGAAAATTATAGTCCAAGTAGTGATGAAAATAGATGAAATAAAAATTTGATAACTCTATAAGATATTATAAAACAAAGCAAGGGGTAAATTATTTTAATTCATTACTTAATATGTCAAAAAGCAAATGACATAGTTAAAAAAAGAACTTGTGAGCTATCAGAAACAATAAAGCTCATTAGAATATGGTGAAAAGGGAAAAGGATAAAACGTGACAGGTCAAGGATTGAAACTAAATAACAAGATTCCACATGTTTGATACCCACCTAGGAAGAGAAAATAGGCAGAATTCAAAGAGGTATTGAATAAGAATTTTCTAGAACTGGAGATAGATATGGACCCACAAAATGAGGACAGTCCTTAATTTGATACAATTCTTTTTAAGAAATCTTCACATAAAGTGCCCCTCAGAGCGAGTAGACTAAAACTATCCTAAAACTTTTGTTACTGAGGAATTTGGTGTGATTCTTTTTTCTGGGTAAAAAGTAGTCACCAGCATTTCACTATCAACAAAGTCATATATATTCATTAAACAAAAATTGATTAAGTACTCACTATACCTACCTAGTGTCTAGGTACTGTTTTATGGGCCAGAAGTAAAGAAGGGAAAATAAGTGACAATTTCTGCTCTCATGGAGAATGGGCTTGATCAAAACGCCATTCACTTTCTGGTGACCAGGCCCAAAATATTTTTAAAAAGATACTTACATGTTAAAAAAAAAAAATAAAGCTTTTAGGGGCTGGGAAGACGGCTCAGTGGAATAAGCACTTCCCTGGCAAGTGCAAGGGCTTGAGTTGAATCCCCAGGTCCACAAAATAAATAAATAAATAAATAAATAAATAAATAAATAAATAAATAAATAATAAAGCTTTTAAGCTAATGATATTCCCTTACATTTTCTTCCAAGGAATTTATTTGTTAAGTGTTATCTTTTCTTATATATAACACAAATTTTGAACCAATATTAGATCTGCAGTTTCCCAGCATTTCCTAATGATATTTGAAAAATTTCTGATCACACAGCCTACTAAGAGTTGAGGCACTCTTAGTTACTTAGTTATTCAGCTATTAGAGTGATCGTATTGAACAGGAAATCGAGCAATTGAATCTAGAAGTCTATTTCAAAGTAGATATGAGAACATTGGAGAGCTCAGGGTTATTTTATTTAATGTTCAGTATCCAGAAGGTAGCACAGTCCCTGGTATGAAATAAATTCTCAGTAAACATTCATTGAATTTTGTGTTGTAAGTGAATGACTATACAAGTTAACTACCCCAAACTACCACACAAGACAAATCAAAAAATAAAAGAAAAATTCATTACATCTTTTCTTATTATATTCTAGGAGATGAGAGAAAATAAGCTACAACATAGGAATATACTTTACCAGATCAGAGAAAATACTTCAAAGTCTTTAATTGAAAACTCATGTGAGCTGTAATTTAAATTTTATTTATTTGTTACAGGGTCTCACTACGCAGCTCAGATTCCTAGTGATCCTCCTGTTTCAGCCTCCCCAGCACTGGGTTTGCAGGCGTGCACCACCACGCCTAGTCTCGGGATCTCAGGGTCTCAGGGTCTCTGGGCCAGCACGGCTTGCTGGTTCCAGGGCTGGCACAGCATGAGCTACTGGGGATTGAACTCGGGATTTTGCCTTTGCCTGGCAGGCACTTAGATTGCTGAGCTTCTCCCCAGCCCCTGAACTATAATATTAATTACAGTTTTACACTGTATAATCCAAATTAATACTTTACCTATTTGTACTAAATATGAGTGTAAGTATAAGATTCTCAGGGTCTGGCCATACCTGTCAGGCAGAATCCCAGACTGCATGTCATCTATATTTGGGGTTAAGAAGGTAAGTCAGTGTTTATAGTGTAAAATAAAATTAAATACAATGGCTGTCCAGCTCTGATAGAAAATATCCTTAATATTTGCTGATCTCACTCTTCCTTCTTTGCTAAGAGGATCAGCATAAGACAAAGTAAATCGAAGTCTTTTTCTGGCCAGAAAATTCAGTCTGCTTTTTCCAGCCAGAAACAGTCATTTGTAAACCTACTTGAGATCCAATTAATTTTAGAAAGAAAGCCACAAAGGCCAAAGAGCGTATCTTTTCACCTTTCGTGGGTAGCAGCTGGCTGGGTGGGCAAGACACATCCGTTCCACTCATCTTGTTTGTTGCAGCTGATGGTGGCAAATAAAAGGCCTAGTTAAGAGGGGAAGCAGCCGCAGCATGTGGTAGGTTTTTACAGGCAAATACTGCTTCAGGGCAGAAGCTCATCGTTGAAAAATCTTATGGTGAAGAAGGCCCTCAATAAGTATGGCAGATCATGGCAATTGGCTCAAACATCAAATAGGTTGGAAATGGACTGATTTTGACTGGGAAGTTGATTTGGGTTTAAAAAAATGATGCCAGTGATAATTTGAATGCATGGAATCTGCCCCTGGCTAAGCTGCAAGACAGGAAGGAGGGAACATGTGACTGAAGTAATCTCAAGAAAATAAACATTAAAAATACCCACGTAGGCTAATTATCCAGAAGTTCAGTAAGAGGGGGCATCTGTGCATGTATAAGAAATTAATGAATTTTAAAAAATGATATTATCAAAGATATTCAGAGCAAGGGTCAAGGAGTGAGGTATTGTTTGTGTGCTGCATGGGTGGATGGAGTGGGCGTTACCTGGTCTGCTGTCTTCTGGGTACCACTCGTATACACCACCTCTGGCAAATCCGCAGAAATGATATCTTCATTTTTCCAGAAGTCCCCTCATAATCATATGCTCTATTTAGAAATTCATTCTCATAAAGTTAGGGATGCTTTACTTTCTTTGCAAGACTATCACACACGATTCAAATACTTCTCCTAACCTCTCCTTACTGCCCTATTGTAATGTCTGAAGACACATTAAATTTTTAATTATTAGCAATCTGGCTAGCACTTTGTATTGAAGTCTACCGGCTAATTGAGATGAAATGTGTTTAGTCATCAACAAATTGAAACAATATTGTGTCGGCCTGCTACAATATTTGTTTCCCTCTTTTCATACCCTAGAACGAAAACATTCATTAGTGTAGCACCATTTGGTCATCCTCTCTCTCTGAGCTTCTCAGCAGTTCCAAAGGAATCAGATATTCTGGTACAATGCACTCAATATGTTGAGCTCCACTCATTAATTTTTGAAATTAAATGGTTATGCTTATTAATGTGAGCTTTCACCACTCTCCATGCTTTCAAATCTGAACTGAAAGAAAATGGCATTATAAGAATCCACAATGGGAAAATGTGAATAATGTCATGTTCTTTTTTGATGGGGGAGTGATTCTTCAAGGGCAAGCCAAATTGTTTCTGTTCTATATGCATAGGCTGGAGAGAAGCCGCTTATGAGAAAGACAGGAAATAAAATAGCAGGGTGACTATCATAGAACTTCAATTCAGGACTTTTGAATTCTTTATGTTTAGCCTGTTTTCTTCTGGTGGTGCATCTGAAAGTGACAAAAATCAATAGGAGAGGGTTTCAGATGGCTCACAGCTTGATGGCCCAATCTGTTGACTCCAACTGCTTGATGTCAAATCTTCAGGGTCAGGAGGAAGGTTAGGTAATGCGTAGTTTGCGTTTTATATGTATTTCAGATCAGGCACATTTACATGACTATGTCTAGAAATTGCTTTGGTGGTCTCCCTGGACAGCAGCCAGTCTGTTTTTGCTTTTTTTTTTTTGTAAGTCTAGACAAGGCAGCAAGAGAACTCCTTAGGTTTTATCTTAGCATTCACGTAAGCTAACACAGACAAGCTAAGTGGAGCAAGGAAAAGACAGTTGTAAAGTGTCAGGTGCCTTGTGAACTCTCAGTCTCTATTTCTCTGTCTTTTTTTCCTCCTTCTCTTCCTCTCTCTCTCTCTCTCTCTCTCTCTCTCTC
>NW_004524600.1:19026151-19035630 GCF_000260255.1 Octodon degus
AAAAAAAAACCCCTACAAACCTGCAATTGAAAATCCCCCCTTTTAGTGTCTGGAATTTCCTGAAGACTGACTTCATTGGCCTTTCCCGGGGAGAGAATTTCGCCACCAGGCAGAACCGACCTGAACAATTTTATCTTTCAAGCTATTTGTCATTGTCCTATCTCAACCATTTGTGAGCCATTTTATTCCTTAAAGCACTGAGAGCGCCATCTTCTGGTGGCCTTCAACATAGGCGATTACCAATGTGATTTTCTTTATTGTGCTCATCACGCTTTCCTGGTTTGTATTATTGAAACATGTTTATTCTAGGCTTAAAGAATAAAATTTCAGGGAGCCGGGGAGATGGCTCAGTGGAATAAGCGCTTCCATGGCAAGCGTAAGGGCCTGAGTTCAATCCCCAATTCCACCAAAAAAAAAAAAAAATAAAATTTCACATTTGATTAACAAATTGAGACAATACTATTGGCTGACAATTTTGCTACTTTAAAATTTTTATTCATGCATATTTGTAGTATATAATTCTTACATTCATTATAGGGAATTAGTGTACCCACATAACACACATAAATTCTTTTTCTCCTCTTTCTTCCAACCTCTCCTTTAAGTTTTGCCAGCATCAGATTCATGTATTTATCTTACAAAACCTTGTAAAGTTAATTATTATTGATAGAGATATGTTCTTTTACAGCTCGTAACAATTTGTGTTGCGGGTGTTGCAATGGAACAAACGTTTACTTGAAAATTCATTTCTAGAACTAACATCAGATAAGCAATGTATAGAGTCAAACTATCTGGGAAGACTGAATTCTTCAAAACATATAATAAATATGGTTATGTGCATATGAGCATGTATGACAAAAAGCCTCACCAGTAGATGGTGTATACAGATGAATATACATATCAAACCACGCAGATATATGTAATTCACAGTGTTTTCTAATTATGTAGAAGGGGGCATTATTTTGAGTGTTCAAACTTACATATTGCGTGTCTGCTTTACCAAAGAGCTAAAATTCAGAAAATAAAATAAAATTCAAGTGATTATTCCAAGTCATATAAAATGAAAAATTAGCATGTAGACTAATATATTCTGAATCCAAACTAAAATTCAATTTTGGTAGAAAAGATCAAATGAATTGAGTGGCAATAGTTTTCAATAAGCTAAAATTAATCTATACCAATTTTATCAGTATTGTTATTTGTTGACTAATTTAACAATTCCCAAATATTTATTGGAATATCTGTACCTGCTCAAGCTCATGGCTTCTTTGTGTACCAATGTTATAGTCCATGTCTTTTCTTCTCTCTCTCTCTCTCTCTCTCTCTCTCTCTCTCTCTCTCTCTCTCTCTCTCTCTTTGCAGAAGCAGGGATTGAACTCAGACCCTTGTGCTTGCGAGGGAAGCGCTTATTCTACTGCACCATCTCCTTGGCTTTTCTTCTCTTTTTTACCAGTAAGAATTTAGGTAACAAAACTCAGGAATTGTGTTGTAAAGAAAAGCCTTCTAAATTCTCACCCTGATTGTCTTTCTATATTTATAAAATGCCTTTCTCTAAAAAGGACTGATTGTCCGGTTCACAGCATAAAGACATGTCTATCACTAAAGAATTTTGGGAAAACAGACCATAAGTATGATGCTTTGGGAAATATTGGCTAGAAATCATGTCAACTATCTTTTATTAAGGCAATAGTTATGAAGAGAGGGAGATGAGTGGGAAGGGGAAAATGGGAATTAGAAAGAATCAAGCTGTGCTACATCCATGTACCTATTCCTTAAGATGAATGGTAAACTTCATGTGCCCCAAACATGTACTAATAAAATACAAAAGAAGACAACTGATACTGGAAAAATCCACCAACCAAAGAACCATATGCACACCTGTATCATACTTAAATTTATCGGTGTTATTCAGAGTAACTGCATAGGGTTACTTCAGAAAAGAGGAATGAACAGAGTGCTTTTTTGCTGGTGTTGATTGGCCTGGCTCCTCGGGTACTGGTCAGGACTGTGAAGTCATCCAGTCTTGGGAATTCATGCAAAGCTGGTTCCATCAGTTTGCCTGTGGCTTTATGTTGTGACATACGGATCTGAAGGAGGTGGCAAACTTGAGCCAACAGAATTTGCTTACATGCCATGGTTTGGTGTAGTTACCAGTTTTGTGCGTCGGAGGTTAACTTTGCAAGTTGTTTTTGTTTTCTGATTTAGTTATTGCTGCTGGGTTATTTTCACTGTTGGTGGCTTTAATTCCACAGATAAAAAATTTGTGAGTATTGTATTACCCTCCTTGTTTGTCCCCCCAATACTTAGAAATTATTGGCTATCTGCCAAGTACTGTGTTACTACCACACCCAATAGCAATCATCCAGCCAGGCGGTGATTTAATTATATGATTAAAGCGAATGAAATTGGGAGATTCCAGCAGAGTCTCCTTTTATTTTAAAAAAATATTTTTAATTGAATTATTCCCTAGTTCACATAGGAAGATATGCGAAGATTACCTACTGTGGCAGACACTGATAGACTGACTGATGCTTTATGTCTTGATTTCTAGATTAACATGTAGCTGCCTGCAATTACAATTTCATTTTCCTACTTTGCATCAGAAGATGTAGCCACTTGAAGTCATGGCAATCGATGAGGGTAGAAATGCTGCTCCACTTCAGGAGGACTTCAGAATCAACAGGAAGGTGCACATTTGCTCAAAACTTTTGCTCTCCTACAGACGGGGATGCAGATTTGATGGTTGGAGTTCCATCAGCTTTCTTGAACAATGCAGTAGATTTTATGTAATAAAGACGACAGAGAAAGAAAATAGAAGAAACCTGTTTCCTTAAATATCATCGAATTCCGTGGATCACTTCCCTCCAGCTTATATAATTATACAAGAAATATGTTTATCTGGTTTAAATCATTTCTATTTTAGTGTTTCTATAACTACTAAAACCTGCTCTTCTCAAGAATAAAGTAATGAAAAAATTATAGCCATTATATATTTTAAGCACCTCAGAGAGAGGGACAATGTTAACTATGAGATTGTCCAGTGCTTCTTATATGACACTTCACATTTTAGAAAAATGTGCAAATGTGAACTTACTTGATCTTTATGACAAACTCATAAGAAAATATAGGAAAATTACAAATGACCTTATTTTAGGGGCAAGGGAATTATGACTCAGAAGAATTATCAAATGTCCAAACTTATTGACTGAATTCAAATACCTCCAGTGCCAAAATTCAAGCCATGCCTGGAGCAGAGATTTTTTTTTTAAATGTATTTGGTATAGGGTCTCACTACACAGCCTGGATTCATAGTGATCCTCCTGTTTTCAGCCTCCCCAGTGCTGGGATTACAGGTGTGTGCCACCACTCCCAGTCTCTGTGGCCAGCTCAGTGTGCCTGGGGCTGGGGCTGGTGCTGCGTGTGCTGTTGGGGATTGAATCCTGGTCCCTGTACCTGCCTGAGCAGGCGCTTGGTCTACTGAGCTATCTTGCCAGCTGTGGTATAGAGATTCTTCTATACCAATTCCTGAATGATAATTCCCCCTTTCTCTGGTACTCAGTGACCATGATGGCTTAACAAGGTACCACGATTCTGCAGTAACACATTTGATGTAAATCTAGACCACACTTGAAGAAGGGATTTTTGTCTTTTTGGAGGTCCCTACTGAACAGAGTTAACTGTGAGAGTTCTGGGTTCTAACTATGAGACTGTTTCAACTTGACTTCTTCTTTGTCAAATGAAAAGAAAAAATTGTCTTCAAGCAACACTTCCTCCCAAGGGTCCCATCCTGCATATGCTCTTTGCCTGTTTATAAGAATCCTATCCAATATACAGTTGCTTGCTTCCTATTTTGGGAGAAAAAATTCTTGAGGTTCATTTTTTTTTTTTTTTAAGAAAATGCTTCTCTTAGATATCTGAGACCACTCTATGGTGAGAGACATTATCTGAGACAAAATATAACTAAAGCTCTGTATGAATTGGGAATGACTTCAGTTTGTCTTGGTTTCCATGGCAGTAGATTTGGCATATTTCAGCAAATAATAATTGGGCTGCCCACTGAAGTCTAAACTGCAAGCAAGCAAAGAATAATCCTCTTTAGTATAAGTGTAGTCCTTGCAATGTTTGGGATATACTCATACTAAGCAATTTTTGTTGTTGTTGTTGTTGTTGTTGTTGTTTATCTGAAACTCAAATCCAGCTGGGGGCCTTGTGGTCTATCCAACAGCCACAGAAGGCAGGTGCAGAGACAGCTTTGTTCACAACCTAACTGAGCCGCCTTCCAGTGTCTCACTGTTCTATGGAAAGCTGGAAAGAGTTTTACATAGGATGTAAGAATGTCAGTCTGACTCCCTTGTTCATGACTTAAATTTGGAACTGAGTTACATGGAAAGAGGGCACAAAGCTTCATGCTGGAGCAGACCCTGCAGGGGCAATGGGCTCCTACAGCCCACTGATGTAAGTAGAACTTGCCAGTTCTGGGAGTTGCCTCCTGATCCCTATCATGGTCACATTCCGGGGGACAGGCTTGCCATTTCTAAGAACACTTAGCTCAGTCTGTTTCTTCAATCCTTGTCTTGATCATGCAGTAAATGCCCTGCAGATTACTGTTAGCTAGAATGTGTGTCTTCTTTGTAACTGGGCCATGACTGATACACTTCCTAAATTATTTTAAGTAGTAAGACAAAGAGGGAAATCACATGTTCTTATCTAATTTAATCTTATAAATACCACTATAAAAATAAACATTCATTAAAGAAACAGAGCCTCTATTAGATCACTCTAAATGATTCTACATTTAAGTCCATCAAACAAATCATTTTTGTGTTTTCTCTAGCCCTAGTTCATACACAGAAGTTGTTTTACATATTGCAATTATAAAGCTGATATAAATTTGCATTCTACTTTGATGCCTTAGCATTATGCCATAAGTACGTTTTGTGTTGTTACATAGTTTCCATAATTATTTTAGTGGCTATTCAACAGCTTTTCTAGTTGATGTATCATAATCCACTTAATTATTCTTTTACTTTCGGCTATAAAAAATGTTTGTATTATAAATAATTCTTTAGTTAATAAAAGCATTTTCCTCAAGAAGAATTATTTCTTAAACTTCCAACAGTGGTATAATTGGGTCAAAGGCTGTGAACATTGTCTCTTAAAATGCTTTTCCAAATTTTCCAGAGAGATGTGGCAATTTTAAATAGGTGACAAATTTACTGATGCTTAAATTACAAGAGTCAGTGAATGTTAAACATTATTTGTAATGTATGAATGTATACAACACAGCACAGGGTAAAATGTACAGAATTGTGGCAGAAGCCTGGGATAAATTTTAAAAATATTAAAAATCATTGGTTATGGACATTACATAACACTAATTCTCTAAGTAAAATAAATTTTCCTTACTTTAAAAGTTTAAAAATATATTTTTTCAATAGGAGCCAGAAATAGATTTTTTTTGGCTATAGCACTATGGGTACATTTGCTTTTTATTCAGCAAATGGAAAACAATTAAAAATAGGTTATTTTAAATCAGTCATATTAACATCAAGTACTTTTTATGTATGAGGTCATTTTACAACTCAATAGCAAAAAACCTTAAATAATCAGACTAAAGAGTGGACAGAAGCAGTGTGAAACTCCTCAGAAAACTGGGACTGGAAATTGCACACAACCCAACTATTCCTCTTCTTGGTATTTTCCAAAAAGAACTGAACACATCATAGCATAGTGATGTATATGCACTCACGTTTTTAGCAGCACAATTTGTTATAGCCTAATCTTGGAAACAACCAAAATGCCCACTGCCTGCAAGATAGATGAAAAAGTTGTGGTATTTTCATACAATGGAGTATTACTCAGTTATAAAGACAGACAAACTTGAGGCCTTTATAGGTAAGTAGATGCAACTAGAGGCTATACTTGTAAGTGAAATAAATCAGACCCACATATGTAAATATTGTATTGTCTCCCTACTGTAAGAACCTGAAAGAAAAAATAAAACCTGCAAAGTATTAGAGATATAGTAAAATGGGAATAAACTTAACATAAGGATTAAAGAAAAAAAATGAGGAAAGGAGAAAGGATAGGAAAAAATGAAGGGGAATATCATACAGGTATATATACAGGATGACTGAGATGATTGTACTAATAATTTCTATCATTTTTTTGTTTGTTTCTTTTTAACAGCAAGTGCTGGCCAAATAGCTCAGCAAATTAAAGCGCCTGCTTAGGCAGACAAAGGGGCTCAGAGTTTGATCCCCAGTCTTACCATGCTGGCTCCGCCCCCAGGGCCCGCTGAGTTAGTGATTGAGACTGGGCATGGTGATGCATGCCTGTAATCTCAGCACTTGTGAGGCTGTAAACAGGAGGATCACTACAAGTCCGATCTATGCAGTGAGACCCTAGACCCTGTAGACCCTGTAGACTCTGTCCTAAACAAACAAACAAACAAAGCCTAGCAGTTAATGTCTAGAATTTTCACTTTGACTCTGTATGCTGATAGCTGCAAACTAAGCAACTACATTGAGGACAGCAACGTGTAGTACAAAAACCACAGCTGAATACCTCTCATCCAAGTCTTCTAATTTGTATCATTTCTGATGTCTTATCAATTATTATTTTATTTTCTTTAATATAAATTCTTTCAAGAAGTAAAAAAGGATAAGAAAAAAATTAAGCTTTCTTGAAAACAAGTGTTAATATTCAGTTATTTGTCCAATCTTGTATAGCTATATCTGTTAATCTGAGCAACAGATTTGGCAATAAAAATAGGTAATATAAAAAACATTGTAAATTTACTTTTTTCCCCCCTTTGGCTAGTAGGAATCAAACACAAGACCTTGCACTTTCCAGGCAGGCACTTATGCTGCTGAGCTATATCCCTGGCCCTTAATTTGCTATTCTTGTTTTGAAAATTTGTAACACATGTGATGTTGTGTGTTATCTGTTTCCATCTTTTTTTTCTGCTATTTTTTCTTACTCTTCAAAATAAAATAAGATTTAAAATGTAATGGACAAGGAATTAAATAGTTATTTCTCTAAATAAGATGCACAAATAGGTGACAGGTACGTGAACAAGTGCTCAGTAGGACCTTTTATCAGGAAAATGCAATCAAACTAATACATCATAGTCATATCACCTCACATCTTCTAGGATGACTATTACAAAAAGAGAGAGAGAGAAAAAAAGCAAATGCTGACAGCAATGTGGAGAAAGCAGAAAACTTATGTAGTTGGTAGAAGTGTAAATTAGCACAGTCACTGTAGAAAACAGCTTGGGAGTTCCCAGCAATATTAAAAATAGAACTAGTATTTGATGAAAAACAAACAAACAAGCAAGCAAATAAACAACAACAACAACAACAACAACAAAACACTTCCATGTATGTAAAAGAAACGAAATCTATCTCTTGAAGACATCTCTGCATGTCCAGGTTTTTTTCTTTTTTCTTTTTTCTTTATTTTAAGGCATTTAATTATTTTATTTATTTATTTTTAAATTTATTTTTCCCCATCATTTCAATGACAGACATATAGTAATGAGACAGTTTCAAATCAAATTGGTAACACAGTTTCAATAATTAACACATTACATACTCTCTTCCTAGTGGTTATTTGCTGTACAAGATACAGACATGATATCCTATTTACAAACAATACTAGAACAAATCCCTCTATTCATTAAGAGAATGTAACTATATATCTGTCCTAACCATTTTGAATACACAGATACAAAATGGTCATTCATCTGTATCCCCCTTTTTTGTTTAGCTCCATCATTTAAATATTCAAAGTGTGTGAACTCAGCAAAATATTCCACAATAGTTCAGTAGTCCATAATAGTATTGGGTCTTCTACTTGACTGGAAATGTCAGAAGTTGTTAAGCTGAGTTCCCTACAGCTCAACATAACAGCATGGCTTTACTTCTTATACTTCGTTTTTATACTTTTCTGCTGGATGGTTAAGACCAAGGTAAAGCAGGACCTATGCAACAAGAGTTGTAGCTTTTGGGTCTGATAAGGTCAGTGAAATCCCCTCAGGATTTATCCTGAGATCCTGTACCTCAGATTGTAGAACTTTTGTCAGTGTCCCATATGGAAGAGTCACGGCCATTGCTTGGCCAATGTGCTCCCTGTGAAAGGCTGAGAGAAGGTTTTCTCCATGTGACTCTCCATAGGCACACTCTAAATCATCGATCACTTTCCTCTTTGGCCCTATAATCTCCTTGATCAGAAAATTTGGGACACTACCGAGTTACATGACATTACAGTACAAGTTCTCATATATCCTGAGTCTTAATTGACCTTGGAAGGCTAGGGCCAAAATGTTGACTTTCCTTCCGGACCTCATTTTTCTCTATTTTTGGCCCGCAAACAACCCTCCAGAAGAGAAGCTTATTGTTATTACCATACAACGTAGCTGTTAAGTTTAACCTCACTATTTGTCTGAATATCAAACATCCTAGGAATAACATGGAACAAGCATTGTTCATCAAGTATCAATATGCTGAACTCTAAGTCCCTACAGAATATGATGAAAAAGCATTTGAAAATTAAAATGTATTTTAAAAATAGGCATAAAGAATTATATAATTCTTATGTTTACACATAAGTCCAGAAATCTAACCATCTATAGCCTTATAACAGGACAGTCTGCAACATTCCTTTTCCTGTCTCCTACCTTCATTCACCATCCCTTTCTTTTTGAGCAGTCATCTATCTGAGAGACAGCACGGCAGCAACTGGTATGTCATCACAAGCAGCCCATGTTCAGAAAACCAGAATGACAGGCACTCCAAGAATGAATCTACTATTACAAATTGCCATCTTCAGTGCAGTTGCTTAGTTCACAGGTGTTTGTATATATAGTTAGTAAGGGTGAGAATCATTCCACTGAACTGCTTGATTCAAGAATCTTCTGAACATTCACAGGATTATTGCCTTGCCCATCTTCTACATATAACTGTATGCCTTGCCCCTGTCATGCTTCCCAGTTCTTCTCCTTGCTCTTTTCATTGTCTAGTCCTCAAGTTCTTGCTTTCCTTTTAGTTGTATTATACCTTTCTATTTGTATTTCTTCTTTTGAATTCTTATACAGGGAAACTATACAGTATTTACACATGTGTGTCTGTTTTATTTCACTTATCAGTATATCTTCAAGTGGCATTCACTTCAATATAGGATTTTTTTTTGCTTCAAATGCCTTCAGGGCAGGTTTAGCTGGCTTGAGTTGTGGGGATCGAACCACAGCAACTTGAGCCTGACTGCTTTGTTGAAGGAGCCACTTAAAGAACTGAGCTAAGGGGCAGGCCCACTCTATTTCAGTATAAAGGCTTTGAGTTTATCATGCTTTATAGGTGAGTAATATTCCATTGTATAAAAATACCATATCTTTTTCATCTATTCCTCAGATGATGGGCATCTTGCTTGTTTCCAAGATTTGGCTATCACAAATTGTGCTGCTATAAACATAGGCA
>NW_004524600.1:19036315-19037482 GCF_000260255.1 Octodon degus
TGCATGGTGATAGACCTGGGTCAAGTTTGAGTTTTCGGCATGTAGAGAGCCAGTTTTTCCAGCACCATTTGTTAAAGAGGCTATCTTTCTTCTAGTGAGTATGTTTGGCCCCTTTGTCAAAGATAAGGCGGCTGAGTGTGTTCATAGGGAATTCAGCATCTTCTAATGTATTCCATTGATCCTGAGGTGTATATCCTGGCCAGTACAGTGCTGATTTTATCACAGTAGCCTTGCAGTATAATTTCAAGTCAGGAATTGTAATGCCTCCTGCCTTGTCTTTTTGCCCAGGATTGCCTTTGTTATTCTAGGTCTTTTTTTGTTCCAAGTAAATTTTAGGAATGATTTCTTTAGGTCTGTGAGTTATGTTGGTGGTAGTTTGATAGGGATTGCATTAAATCTGTACAGCAATTTTGGGAGTATGGCCATCTTCACAATGTTGTTTCTTCCTATCCAGGAGCATGGAATATCTTTCCATTTTCTGAAATCCTCTATGATCTCTTTTTTCAGAGTACTGTAATTTTCCTTGAAAGTTCTTTGACTTCTTTAGTTAGATTAATTCCAAGGTATTAAATTTTCTTCGGAGCTATTGTGAAAGGTACTGTTTCTATAATTTCCCTCTCAGTGTGTTTGTTATCTGTGTAGAGGAGTGCTATTGACTTTTGGGTACTGACTTTGTATCCTGATTAGCTATTGAATTTCTGTATTAATTCTAATATCTTCTTGTGGAGTTTTTTGGGTATTGCATGTAAAGTATCATGTCATCTACAAATAATGATCATTTGAATTCTTCTTTACTTTTTCTTATTCCTTTTATTTCTTTCTTTGGTCTAATGGCTCTAGCTAATGATTCAGAACTATATTGAGTAGAAGTGGTGATAGAGGACAACCTTGCCTTGTACCAGATCTAAGAGTAAAAGATTTCAGTTTTTCCCCATTTAAAATTATGTTAGCCATTGGATTTTCATAAATAGTTTTTACCAGTTTGAAGTAGAGGCTCTCTAGTTCAATTTTTTCTAGTACTTAGAACTGAATGAGTGTGGGACTTTGTCAAAAGCCTTTTCTGCATCAATTGAGATGATCATATAGTTTTTAGTTTTCACTCTATCGATATAGTGTATTACACTTGCAGATTTTCAAATATTGAACCATCCTTGCATCCCTGGGATG
>NW_004524600.1:19038973-19063061 GCF_000260255.1 Octodon degus
TGTTTGGTGCATATATATTTATGAGTGTTACCTCTTTCTTGAGTTTTTCCCCTAACCAGTATATAGTGGCCTTCTTTATTTCACTTGATCATTCTTGGTTTGAAGTTGAGACTGTCTGAGAATAGGATTGTTACCCCTGCTTTTCTCTGAGGTGCTGTGGTATGTAGTATTATTTTCCATCCTTTGACTTTCAACCTATGTATGTCTTTATGAGTTAAATGTGTTTCTTGTATACAGCATATTGTTGAATTTTGTTTCCTAATCCACTATGCCAGTCTATTTCTCTTAATTGGTGAATTGAGTCCTTTTACGTTGATGGTTATAATTGAGATGTATTGACTTATGATTGACATGCTATTTACCTGTTGTTGTTTACTCCTTTTTCTCCTGTGTTTCATTGTTTGTCCTATTTAGTTTTTGCTTCTGATCTCATTCCTGGAGTTCTGATCATTTTGGTCCCTCTCTAGAACATCTTTCAGTAGTTGTGTAGGGTTGGCTTTGTCATCATGAAATTATTTTCTTTTTTTTTTTTTTTTTTTTTTGGAACTGGGGATTGAACTCAGGCCCTTGCGCTTGCCAGGGAAACACTTATTCTACTGAGCCATCTCCCCAGCCCCATGAAATTCTTTAGTTGTTCTTTGTCATGGAAGTATTTTACTTCTCCATCCAACTTGAAAGAAAGATTTGAGGGATATATTAGTCTGGGCTGGAATTTGTTTTCATAGAGGACTTGAAATACTCTGCTCCATGCTCTTCTTGCCTTCATGGTTGTGAAGAGAAGTCAGCTGTAATTCTGATGGGTTTTCCTTTGAATGTGATCTGCTTCTTTTCCCTAGTGGCTTTCAGTATATTATTTTTCAGCTGAATTTTTGGGTCTTGACTATTATATGTCTTGGTGTGTTTTTAATTGGGTTGAGGTAACTTGGCGTACAGTATGCTTCGTTTACCTGAATGTCAGATTATTTCCTCATATTTGGGAACTTTTCTGCTATTACTTCTGCTCATTTTTTTTTTAATGTCATTTGTTTTGACTTCTTCTTTCTCATTGATACCTATTATTCTCACATTGTTCATCTTTGCATCCTCTTGCAAGTAATGTATTTTTTTTTCTTGCATGCTAGTTGTTTTTAAGATATCTTTTATTACCTTTTCACTCACTGCACCAGCATCTTCAAGATCTGAAACTCTGTCTTCACTTTCACTCCAATGGTTTTCCAAGCTTATGATTGAGATTTTAAGTTCCTCTATATCCCTTTGATTCTGCTTCATGCGATCTTTTTCTTTCCTGTATTGCTCATTCAAAGAATCTGTCACTTTTCTAATCTCCTCTATTTTTTTTATCAATGTCTTCTTTAGAAGCAGTTATTAGTTATTTTACTGCAGTGTTTCTTCAGATTGAGTTTCCTATATTTCTGTAGTTTATTATTTACTTCAGATGTTATGAGTTCAGAGATTTCTATTTTTATTTCAGAAAAGAATTCTGATCTGAGTTCTCTATAATTTTCTGCTATTGCTTATTTACTATCAAGACCATTAATTAATCCATTTCAGCTGAGCTAGTGTCCTCTGTACTTGTTCTGGGTGGGCATTGGGTTTCCTCTGTATGTTTCTGCATTTGATTCTTTACTACAGATGCTATTAATTCAGGGATTTTTTTTTTTCATTTCCAATCTGAGTTCCTCTATACCTTTCTTCAATTGTTCCTTTATTTCAGAAGCTGATGATTCATTGATTTCAGCTATGTGATGCCCAATTTGTTCTGTGTTAGTGTTCTTTGCACTTATTATGTGTTTGTTTGGGGTCTGAGATTGCATTTTGCTCCTTTTCATTGTCATTTTGTGTAGCACTCTCTTCTGACCTTTGTTGTAGAGCTTTGGTGCCGTTATAACCTTAGTACCTACTGAAGTTCAAGTGCAGATCTACAGTGTTTGGATTTATCCAGTTGTGCCTGGCTTGAGTCTGGCTGCTGTGCTCAGCTCCTTTCTGGTGCTGTCCTTGGGAGTGATCCTATTGCGCCCCTCTGGCAAGATGTTCTGCTCTTGGATAGCTGGATGTCTTTGTCCCTACTCTCTCTGCAGGGGTTGCAGCTGCATGGTTTCACCTCAGTCCTGTATGCCAGGTCTGAGATGAGTCTGGAATGGAGATGGTGGAGTAGGGGGCAGAGGAAGCTCTCCCACACACTCATTGGGCCTGAGCTAGGACTGGATCTGGGGGTTCCAGAATGTGGCAGAAATTCTCACTGGGCAGGCTGGGTTGAGGGGTGCTGCGGAGTGGTGGTGGGGGTCTCAAGGTGGTAGAAGAGGACCCCACCCACACTACGCCTGGGGTTGGACCATCAGGTCCTGCTGGCACAGGGTAGCTGGAGGCCTGTTTTTCTTTCTTTCTTTCTTTCTTTCTTTCTTTCTTTCTTTCTTTCTTTTTTTTTTTGTATATAGGACAGGGTATACAGGGTGTACATGGTCTCACTGCATAGATCAGACTCATTGTGGTCCTCCTGTTTGCAGCCTCCCAAGTGTTGGGATTACAGGTGCGCCCCACCATGCCCTGTCTCAATCACCACCTCAGCATACCCTGGGTGCGGGGCCAGCATTGCAGGCCTGGGATCGAACTCCCGGTCCCTTTGTCTGCCCAACAGGCCTTTTAGTCTGCTGAGCTATTTGACCGGCCTTACCAGCAGGTTCATTGAAATATTATTGACAATAGTCAAGCTATGTCCACAGCATCCCCCAACCCGGCCTGCCCAGTGAGAATTTCTGCTGCATTCTGGAACCCCCAGATCCCGTCCTACCCCAGGCCCGATGAGTGTGTGGGAGAGCTTCCTCTCCCCCCTACTCCACCTTTTCCCTCCAGACTCTGCTCAGGCCTGGCATATTATTGACAATAGTCAAGCTATGGAGACAATCTGGGTGCACACCAACAGATGGGTGGATGAAGAAAATGTAGGGTGTGTGTATACAAGATGAAGTATTACTCTGCATTAAGAAAAGAAGGAAATATTGACACAAAATCATGGGTCAATTTGAAGCACATTATGCTAAGCGAAATAAGCCAGGAACAGAGTGACTAATGCTATATGATCCAATTTGCATGAAGGAATCTGAAATAGTCAAACAAAGAGCAGCAGATTCTAGAATTGTGGTTGTCAGGGATGGGAGGGAAAGCAAACTGAGAGCCAAAAGGTTTAGAGCTTCAGTCATACAAGTTGAGCTAAGTCCTAGAGATCTATTTCCTCTACGATAGTGCCTCTAGTTCACAGTACTGAATTGCACTTACACATTTGCTAACAGGAGGTCCGCATGCTAAGCACTAAGGCAAGCAAGGAAAGGAAGAAAGAAAGAGGGAAATGAGAGGCATATTGCTATCAATCTCTGTGGAAACTAGTTTGGTTTTTTGTGAGGAAGGGCCTTTGTTTTATTTTAGAGAACTAAACTGTTTTTTTTTTTTAGACTAGTTCTAAAAATTTTAAAAAGAAGAGTTTGTTCTAATTATTTAAGCTAGGTCTTGATAAATTTCAGTCCTGTGAAAATTATGTGCAATGGAGCATTTTGGACACTCAATTCTAACTATAAGTGCTTTGTGGGAGAGGGTTCTTAATGTAGAAAAATTTGGGTGGGTCCCATTAGAAGGTAGTAATTTGGACCCATTTTGAATCTCTAAAATAGAAAAGTGCTGTAAAGTGTTAGATTTCCTGATTGCATGTTGCTGTCTGAGCAGAAATTTTGAACAAAAATGATGACTTAATTGTCATGACATTAGCGGAGCAACTTTTCTTATATTGGTGTCACTCCATTAGGTGGATGTCAACCCTTGCGTCTCTTTCTTTTTTCCTTCATTTTTCCTTCTTTCCTTCCTTCCTTCCTTCCTTCCTTCCTTCCTTCCTTCCTTCCTTCCTTCCTTCCTTCCTTCCATTTCTTTCTACTATAAATGGCCAGAGAACAGATATTTTAGCTTTGCAAACTACACAATCTCCATCATAACTGTTTAATCCCTTCTTATGGCATGAAAGCAGGTACGTACAATCTGGAGTGGATAAATATGGCTGTGTTCCAACAGAAGTGTATTTGCCAAAACAATCAACTGATCCACTCAGTCAGCTTGTCAGAATTTGCCAAGCCTTGACTTCAGAAGTCTGGCCTCCCATTGTAATCCCACCATTTAGGCATTTCTTTATCATGTAGCAATTAGTAATTTTTGAAGAGAAAGAAAAATACACTAAGGAAAACAAAATTTGATTTAAAAATGAACTCATAATGTCCTAAAATAGAATGGTGTATGTAAAATAATTCAGAGAAACAAAAAAAGAGATGTAGCTCTTAGAAACAAATGCAGAGGAACTAATGAGAAGCTGAAATGACTTTGGAAAATGGACTCTTGCAAGCAGGAGCAGCAAAATCCTAGCAGAGATTTATGAAGCTGGATGACGTCATCAGTAGTAGGCACAATAAGAAATGACATCTCTATCCTGGCTCTCATTTTTCCACAGTAGTAGCTGTCTCGGAGTCTGAGTTATTCTAACAAGGTAGCTGTTCACTAGAGTGAGTGAGTATTACACCCAAGTCCAGGCCAACATGGAAACCCAGGGACTCTTAGATCTTGGGCGTTTGGAGTAAGCAGGGCCAGGGGTAAAAGTGAGAGGATGCAAAAGTTAGAGAACTATCTTGAGCTTCCTGAATGTGGGACACTACATGGGCAATTTTCTTCATGGTAAGGCTCTCAGTTACAATGTCATTATGCCTCCTTTGGGACAGGTAGGAAACAAGAACTTTTTCTTTTTCTTTTCCTATTACTTCAAGTAAGTAAGTGGGTATTAAATGAGAGACAAAATATTTTCTGATATTATTAAAGGTAGCTACCATGCTAAACGTGTCTAGTTATATTTCAAAGACAGCTCCTGCGAACCCTGAGCAGTAAGCCTCTCTGTGGGTGCAGCTCTGCTGTCTGTGCACGCAGGGAGGGACAGGTGCTCACTGCGGCGCAGCCCTGGGGGCCAAAGACCAGCTGAGTGTTGCAGAGGACTATGACTGGTTGTCCTGTCCTCAGGAGCACTACGGCATACATTTCTCTCAGTTGATGAATGTCCTCTGGCTGTCCCTCCTTGCCATGATTTCTTCTCAGAGTCATCTTGATTCCATCTTCTCTTGGCTATGTCTTGGGATCTCACCTTGATTTCCTTCTAGCCTCATTGCAACCAGAAATGGTAACTTCTTTAAATTGAGTAACTTCTCTCCAAGGTTTTGGAGTCAGTAGAGCTGAGAGGTTGGCTTTCCCTTGCCCTATTTTTCTCTAATTCCCTGAGAATGGTGCTTTCTGGAGCCCTGGCACACAGGCTGTGGAAGTCTACAAAGGACCAAAGCATCCAAGACAATGAGATGTCTACAACTTTGCCAAGTTTTAAATTTTGCCCAGCAAGGACTCTGAGAACAGCCCCAGAACACAGAAGCAAGTGATTACTACTGTACCACCACCCTTCCATAGGAACCTTTATGGCACTGGCAGCGGACTACACTCTCAGAACAATTGAATAGTGACTTAAATTGAATTCATTTTACCTTATAAAAACACACTACATTGTTCCCATAGTTTTTGTTTTGCTTCTGACAGCTTATAACTTAATTTTGAACTGGCCCACAGCCAAGGCCTGGTGTTGGGAAAGAACCTTATCTTTGGAGTCAGACAGATTTGGCTTCCAAGCCCAGCCAGGGTTGACCTTGAGTCAGTGAGACAACGCTTCTTGGGCTGTCCCGAGGGCAGCACTGACCATGCACCTGGTGTGTGCATGGGGGCAAGAGAGTGTGTTCCTGACTCATGTCTGCTCTTGGTTGTCCTTTTCTCCTCTTTGCATCACAATTACAAGACAATAAATAGAGCAACCTCACCATGAATTAGTTTCAATCATTTCATCTTCACAGCTAGATCCTTACTAGTTCTACAAATGTAGCTATAAATTTCCAAATATCTTTTTTAAACATTTACAAATATCAATCAGTAAAACATGGCACTGAGTTTATTTCTAATGTACACATCACTATATATATATATTTATATAATTTTTTTTTGCTGAACCAGAGATTGAACTCAGACTCAGGCCCTTAGGCCCTTGTGCTTGCCAGGGCAGCGCTTATTTCACTGAGCCATCTCCCCGCCCTCGATCTTACAATATTTTTAACAGGTGGGGAAATAAAGGAAAAGAAAATAAGACAAGGACAGTGAAACACAAATGTGAATCTAGTCCATTCCTCAGACCCTGGAGATATCAACTGATGAGAAACTTGGTCCTTGATTAAATTCCTTGAATTATTCTTCTCCCCCATTCTCCTTGGGTACCCTGTCTCAACCCTCAGCCCTCCCCAGTAAGAACCCTGTAAAGCCAGGTCAATACAAGCCCCTCTCCCAATGTCAAGAAGTCCCTTTGAATCAAGTTCCGATTTTCCTTACTGTGCCCACCCACTGCCAATTTCCTGAGTATCCACAGTTGAGTATTTTTCTGCCACAAACTTGAGCTCTGTTATGATAAGCTGGAATAAAGTTGTCCTGGCCTGTTCAGCTCAGTGACCTACAAATTTTCTCCAGCATATCCAAACCCACTCCACACTGGCAAGAGACCTACCTAGGAGTAGGTGGAAGGCTGAGTGAGGAATTAACCCCATGAACATGCGGCTCCAGGGTTAGCAAATTAAAATTCTTATTTCTGAGATTAAGACCAGATGGAGTTGTTCTAATTTAATTATTTTGGGGATGAGAGAAGTGAATGTCTGTCCCTAGGGGACAAACCACTAATTTGGGAAGAGGTTGAGTGAAAGAAGAGTTGGTTTTCATTCATGAAATGTCAGTTAAATGCTTTTCATTACCATAATTATTTTTCTAGTGTTCAGAAGATAAGCAGCAGCTTCCTTAAGTGCATTCAGTGATGACAGGTTTGTTATAGGTAAGAATGCCCGAGGATTTTTTTCAGCAAGCGTGAACACTGATGTTGCCATTAGTAATTAATTCCCCCCACCTTTTTCTTTCCTGCTGCTTCACATTGGCCTCCTTAATTACTACAGAAAAAGAAACAGGATGTGGGGATAGGAAAAGTGGTACAGAAACTCACTTCTCTCTGCAGAGCTGCTCAAGGAGCCAGTTGATTTGCATTGTACCTTGCTGTCCTAATGTGACTTTTCTTCAATCAGTGGGAGTTTTGTAGCCATGAGAAGGCTTTGAACATGTGGGTGGTGCTTGCATTGGCCCGCGGGCCTGTGGGCAGAGGCTTCCTGGTCTGCTCATTGTGCGGCTTCCTGGTTATGACTTTGACCTCTTGGCCTTCTTTGGAGAGCTATCTTTTCCTGTGATATTGAACAACAAAGACAAAGAAGACTTTTTACTGCAAACTGGGTAACTTAAAGCAATGTACATTTATATTCTCACATCTCTAGAGATAAGAGGTCTGAAATCAGGATGCTGGCAAACCATTCTGTCTCCAAGAAAAGCTCACGGGAAGGATCCTTCAGTGCTTCTTATCTTCTGGTGACTGCAGGCAGCTCTTGACATATCTTGGCTTGTAGATGCATCTCTTCCATCGTTGTCTCCATCTTCACATGGCCTTTGCTTTTATGCACTCATCCAAATTTTCCTCTTCTTGTGAAGATACCCACTACCCAATTAGAGTGCACACCAATCAGCATTTCCTACTAACTTGATTACATTCAAAAAGGTCATATCTCCAAGTGGGTCCACATTCATAGGTCCCCCCTAGACACAAACTTTGGAAGGATGCTGCTTCATGCAGTGCCATGTTTAAGGCCTCTTTATTGTCCTCTTTATTGTCTGTACAGCTTTAGCAATTTAGGACAGCTATTGGCTCCAGGTATTGAAGCTTGCTTAGCTTCTCTGGCTCCATGTTATAGCCTAACTTCTCCTGATGCCCTTGACCAGCCCCTGCTGTGCAGTGCTGCTCAATTTATACATTTCATTCCAACGGAGATGATGTTTTGCTCCATGCAGCTAAGCTAAGAACAGGGCACAGATTACAACAGTCCCGCTTGCCTGCTTCCCTAATGTGAATCCCTCCAGAGGGTCCTTTTTTCAATTAGACTGAATAAGTTCCATCCACAGACGACTACCTCTTTCTCACATCTGTGCCCTTTGAAGTCTGGAACTGGTATAAATGCTAATTTGAAATTAACATACAATTTATTTCTTTGCTCACCTCCCCTGGCTTATTTGCAACTTCTTAACTAGGCCTTTCACAAATACACTGGGCACCAATTTGCTTCCTTATTAAAGAACCCAGAACTCCCCTGTTCAGTGCTGTTGGTATCCATGGAAGCCCTCTCTGGCTCTGCCGTGTGGGGTGCTGATGGTGTGCGCAGAGGCAGGTGCACGCAAAGAGCACAACAGTGCAGGAAATATGAAGCTGTTACTCGGAAGCAGTCACTTCTCTCTGTCCTGTCCATCACTGATTTTCAGAGATTTCTAACAAGACTCTCTGTTCAAACAGGAGTGTGGTTAACAGGACACTAGGACAGTGGGATCTGTAGGGCAGGAGGTGCCAAGCCCTGGGCCACCGATGGGCACCAGTGCATGGACTGATAAGTAGCAGGCCACACAGCAGGTGATGAGCAAAGCCTCATCTGTATTCACAGCTGCTTCCCATCATCCACGTTACCACCTGAGCTCCACCTCCTGTCAGATCACCCGTGGCATTGAGTTCTCACAGGAGCACACACAAGTCCTGCTGTGGACTGTGCATGTGAGGGAGCTAGCCTACACTCTCCTTATGAGACTCTCTGTAATAACAATAGAAGTAAAGTGCACAATGCAATACTGATAAAATCAGTATAATGCATATGGATCATCCCCAAATTGCTGCTCCCCACTCTTGAGATCACACAAAGCCTGTCCTCTTCATAACCCATCTCTAGTGCCAGACACACTGGGGATCGCTACCACCGAGTGCTGCCCCAAAGATCACCCTCTTGTTCTGGGAGGGCAATGGTTCCTGCTGTTGTGATGGCTCTTTCTTTGCATGGAGCTCCCAGTTAACTTCAAATGATCTCTCTTTGGGTTGTTTCACACCAAGTTAGGAAGATGTTTACTGCTGTCTCTGAGGTATGGCTGAGTGATGCCAGTGGATGGAATTGTGGAGGGGCTTCAGGGCATATCTTCCCATGCAGACCCTGCTCTGCCAGCTCACTGTGTATATTCTAGGTTCACTACTATTTGGACCTTATTTCTTTTACTTTCTTAGGATAGACTCCTCAGAAATGGGATAGAATTCGCTCTGAGAGACAAGCAGGCAATAGCCAAGCTCTGGGTTCTAGATGACAACAGATCTCTGGATCACAACCTTAGACATCACCAGCACCAGAAGCCAAGCTCAGCCTCAGTCGCAAGCAGCCCATTCAAGCATTGTCAGGGACTGTCAGTCTTCCTGTTTTCCCCTCTCTGCTTCTAATTCAAGATCAACCAGAAAGCCAACGTTTAGATTTTTAATCCATTTTGACTTTAGTTTATTGCATGGTGATGGACCTGGGTCTATCTAGTTTTAGTTTTTTTTATGTGTAGAAAGCCAGTTTTTCCAACATCATTTGCTAAAGAGGCTATCTTTCAGTAGGCATGTTTGGCCCCTTTGTTGAAGATAAGATGGCTGAGTGTGTTTGTAGTTGCTTCTGCATCTTCTTACCTATTCCACTGGTCCTCAGGTCTTTTTTTTTTTTTTTGCCAGTAGCATGCTGATTTTATCACAGTAGCTTTGTAGTATAATTTCAAGTCAGGAATTATAATGCCCCCTGCCTGGCCTTTGTTGCCCAGGATTGCCTTTGCTATTCTAGATTTTTTTGGTTCCAAATAAACTTTAGAAATGATTTCTCTAGGTCTGTGAGGTATGTTGGTGGCATTTTGATAAGGCTTGCATTAAATCTGTATAAGAATTTTGGGAGTATGGCCATTTTTACAATGTTGGTTCTTCCTATCCAAGAGCAAGGAATATTTTTCCATTTTCTGAAATCCTCTTTGATCTCTTTTTTCAGAGTAAAAATATGCTCTCTAAATGAGTCACATAAGATGCAGAACTTCTGCATAGTTACATCCCAGCATTCCAATGCCAACACGTTATCACTGGTTATTAGGTTATTTGATTATATCTATTCTGGGCTCTATGAAGCTTCCTCACTCCCCTACATACCTTTCTGTCCACCAAATATGAGATGGCTGTCACCTCCTTTGCCATGGTAAGCTTTGAATTAATAGCTAATGATATTCCTTATTTAGGAACATCAAGATGTGCCCTTGACGTCTTCTATGACCCCTCACAGACACTTAAAAGGGACTAACGTGTAGATTTCAGTATTGAACAATTCATGACTCAGGCACCATCCCATTTTCTGACCTAAAAGTGGAGAGGGAGGTAATGGAAAAGAACCTTTCATAAGATGTCAGTGGAAACAAGACAAGGAAAACACATTTTATTGGTCAGAGTGGAAAGTTCCTAGTTAGAAGTTAGTTGGCAGCTTCTAGTGGGAAAAGTCTGGAGTTTCATTTTACTGTTTATGTAGGGCATTCATTTGCTTACATAGGACAGACACCAAAGTTCTGAGCCTAATGGCCTTGCAATTAAAAACAAAGTTAACATGCACAGGCTACGCTCAAGAAGCAGTATTAAATATAAAATCTGCATGCAATAAAAGAATTAAAGCAAAGTAATTATGTATTTAAAAACGCACAGAAGGTAAAAAAAGGGAGTAATAAATATTTCCCCCTTTGTCTTGATTTACTTATTTTTTTAAACTTTATTTTACTTTCTTTTTGTTGAAGAATGTCGGAGTAGAATTTAGGGTTCTGTGAATTTCTCAGCACAGCCACGTATAGTTGTGGCAGAAGAAGCCAAAGACTGCGTGTGGCATCTGGACATAGCGAGCTAGAAGCGCTGCCCTTGATGGTGCCTGCCCTACATCCACAAAGCAAGGAGGTCCACTGCTGCCACCAGGGTGCCTGGGGCCTCTGGGAGCTAGCTGGGAACGCAGGAGGATCAGCGACTGCAGGCTGAGCTGCCGACGGTGCACGTGGCTCCGTGCTGCTTTCTCCTTGGGAGGGTGGCTGGATGCTCTGTCTTTTCTTTAATAACACAGACTTTTGTTCTTATTCCCGCCCCTTCCTCTTCTCTATCCTCATTTGTCCTTCTTTTCCTTCCACCCTTTCTTCCTCGTCTCTTTCTCTCTTTCTCTTCCTTTTTCATCTGCTTTTTCTCTTCTTTTTTCACTAGAAATATTTGATATTACTTCACATGATCATCTCAATTCTAAGAAGAGACATCATAGATCCATTTAAATAAGTTATGAAGATAATAGTGTTAAAATGCATATATATATTATCTTATATATATAATCATTTTAAGAGCAGCATAGAAGCTGAAAGAATAAATAAAATCCGAAACATACAATAGATTCTGTGAAAGGGAAAGGAACTGTCCAAAAGGGAGGGAGCAACTGGGATGAGGGAAGAGAAAAAAGAAGGAAACAAAGGAAGAAATATGTACATACACAGGATAGCTTGGGTATTGTACTGCTGATTTCTACTGATCTATTGAGAGGAATAGTTAAGGCTTAAAGGTTTTATTTTCTTCATTTTAACTCTTTGATCAATTTTGCATTATCCATCTGGTAATCTGAACAGCTAATTTGAAGACAACAGTATGCAGTGTAAGGATCACTGTTGAATTCCTATCACTTTGTTTAGTGAAATTCTGTATTGTTTCTAAAGTTTTTAAAAAATTATTTTTATGTCTTAAAAATTGATTTTTGGGCCAGGGAGATGGCTCAGTAGAATAAGTGCTTCCCTGGGAAGCACAAGGGCCTGAGTTCAATCCCCGGTTCCAATAAATAAATAAATGAATAAAAATTTATTTTTAAAAATTGAAAAATAAAAATAAGAACAGTATTTCTTGGAATGCATTACACTTCTTCAACAGAAAGTTTTCTGATGAGCAGACGAGATTCACAACCAGAGCTGGGGTGGAAGGAGACCCATTGCAAAAGGAGCCTTGTGAGAAGCTTTCTGCTGAGGGCCTGGGGATGGCTCAGTGGAATAAGCACTTCCCTGGCAAGCTCAAGGGCCTGAGTTCAATCCTCGGTTCTAAAAAAAAAGCTTCCTGCTGAGAGGCAGTCCAGAGGAGAGCGCAGGGTCTCCCTCCACTAGGGCTCTTGCAATACTTCAGTATTTTTAAATAAATATGTAGCTTCCTCAGAGGAGAAGGACATAAATATGCTTTGTCATTTTCCCTAGCAGTTGGAGCTTTTTGGAATATGCCTACCCATCAGTCCATGAAAAATAAATGGCTTTCCACTGCCATAGGAGCCTCATGATAGTAACTGCTCTTCCTATCTAAGTGCCAAGAGCAAACTCAATGTAAAAATTGAGATCCAAAAAATTTCAGTGTCTGGGGAGGAGGTTCCCCCAAAAGTTGGGACTGTCACGAACAGAAGGCATGATGGCATGATAATCTCTTTGAGGAGACAAGGTGAGCAGGGAGGCACATGCATTCCGCTCAGCATAATTTTACCATGATCATCACTGTGTGGGCTTTATTTTTGCAAAGATGTTTGGTGATTTAAGCCACGGTGATCTACAGCATCCATTATCAGCTTTCAGGGATGCCTTTCCTGGGGCTGGGCAGGGGCTTTCCATGCTGGTCACACACTGCAGGGACCAGGTTGGCCTAAAATTGACCTTGGTTTTTCAGAAGCTACCAGTGTTCCCTCTCCATGGCTTACGTAACCCTTTTCATGTGGCGCATTATTGTTCTTTAGGTTGAACTGTCATTCGGTTATAGTTAAAGTTTGTGGGCCTCTGTATAAACCTTTCTTTCTAGACGAATTTGTTTAATTCTTTTCTAATCTTTAAGCATTGATTTTTAAGTTTCACACTCAGAGAATAAATTTATTTCAGTTTGGAGAGACATCTGCTTCCAGCTCATAAGAACTGTCAAGAGTACTTACTTAAGAAGTAATCCCTTCTCTTATTCACTGACTGACCGGTTTCCTGAGTATCAATTCTTGTAATTATTCTATAGTATAAAAGATCAGAGCTGTAATGGAGAGTTGGAAAAAATCTCTCTCACGTATTCCAGAGGGCAAATTTGATGCTATGCTCTTATTTTTGAATCTCACCTTACTGATCACATAAAAATTTTCTCTGGGGCAGTAGAAATTACTCTTGAAGTCAAACTGTGTGGAATTTTTATCATTTGACAGTTGTACAATTATGGAGCATGCCAAAATTAAAAATCAAGTTGGTTATACTTTTGTTAATGTAAGGAATTGGTTTAAGTTCCCTGAACCTCAGGATTTTTTAAATTTGACAAGGTAAAAGTAATCATACCCAACTTGATTGTGAGAATAAATAGTAAGCTGTCAAAATAGTTCATGCACTTTTAGTTCTTTGGTTATATTATTTGATGAATATCAGTTTTGGTAATAATTGTTAGCATTCTTAATTTTATGAATTATGTGTGATTTGTGGTATGGCACATATTCCCTCCCAGGACTAGAGCTTTACTCCCAGGTTCTGGGGATAGGAGATGATCTTCCGCTCTCAGTCTTACTTGGAATTTATCTTTTTTGGGGTCGTACTGTGATCAAAGGAGGTGCCTTCATGGAGGCCTACATCCATGACTGAATAATACAGTTATATAAAAATTTGACTGTCTCATGTCAATGTGTGGCAACCCTCAAGGCGTTCCTTAAACTCTGCAGCCTTATAGTGATCTTCAAAAGCTTTCTTGGGGGCTGTAGCATAATTTATGCCAATCTGTCCCCCTTTTGTTCCTTTGTACAGGATTGATCCCAAGATCCTCCCTAACAAAAGTCCTGCACATTTAACTTCCATACTGAAGTCTGCTCAGAGGACTCAAACTGTAAAATTTGTTGCCAGGTCCAGGAAAGCAGATGCTAGGCTGGAAATGTGAAGCTGGAATGTGTGCAGCTGAGCTGGAATGCAGAGCTGTTGATTTGTGGATGACAGAGAGTCCTTGGAACATATTTCTTGGCACAAAGAGTGCCTTTATTTAAACAGCCAATGGTACTGACCTAGGTTAGAGTACTGATTGATGTGAATTGTACCATTAGTTGGTGTCATTGTTAGGCATTTGAAGCCTAGTAACCAGAAGGACAGTGAAATTGAACAACTGCAGATAAGAGTGTCTTCTGATGAAATATCATGCTGGGCTAGGAGTAATTAATTGGTAATAAATGCCAATTGTGAAAACCAGATTTTCCTGATAGCATGTTGTAAGACTTCCTGTCCTTTAGATGAGGAGCAGAGAAAGCAGAAGGTCAGAACAACCTTCTCTTAAAAGGACTGAAGCTCAAAGAAGATTAGCCCCTTAAAAAGGTAGGTCTGCTACACCAGGGTAAGATCTCTGGCTGAACAAGGAAGAGACCTGGGAGGAATACATCTGTGGGCCTTGTATCTCTGGGTTCTTGAGCCTACAGATATGAAAGACTGAGTTCCTCCCTTGTTCGATGAGCAGTCAAAAGGTTTTTGTAGAAGACACCATGTGCTCCTATAGGACAGGGCTCTCCTGGCCCCAAGGCAACAATTTCCAGGCCTGGAACTTTTAGGGTTTCTAAGGAAGGGTGTACCATGAAGGAAATCCAGGATCTAGATGATGTGGACTGGCAGGACCTAGGAGAGCGCGTGTGGTGGTGCTCTAGGGTAACAGACCAAAATGAGGCAGAACACAAATTTAGATAAAAGATAACTTATCATGATGAGAGTGCTCTATGAGGACACAAAATTTAACACACAAGAGATACTGTAAAAGTTCTGCTAAGATAGCTTCAAAAGCACAGGAATGAGAGCTGTGCTCCATAGAAAATAAGGTAAAAATGCCCCGATTGCTGTATAAAGAAAGAAGACATTAAGAGCCTCAGGAAAAATTAGGCTTGTTAGAGAGAATGTAATATATAGTTATAGAAATTTTGTTTGAAGACAGCATGCTGCGGAGGTGCCTGAAGGACATGCTGTTTTCTACAGGAATGAGAAATAAGTGGCAAGAGCGAGTCAGTTGCATCCCCGAGGAAGCCAAGATTGAAAGTGGGCTATGCCATCGCAGATCTGAGCTTGACAATGGAAATGAGAATCACAGGGTCCTGGAAAAAAAGGAAGGAAGGACAGCAGTGTGTAAAACTCTCCAGCTGGATGGACTCAGTTATCACCCTCAGTGGCTAGGTCAGAGTGGCCATGCAGTGTGTGTGTGGGATGGTTACCAGGGGGTCATCCACATGCTTGAACACATCTGGGAGCACAGTAGATGGGAAGCTGGCAAGCATACCTGAATTTGTAGTCAGTAGACAGCAACTGGAATGATGAGGAGACTGTGAGCTATTGATTCTGTGAAAGCTGATGATCCCTTACTTGCTTTCTGGCCCTAACATAGTTTTCACATACAAAACTTCAACTGAGAAAAATACTGTGTCCCCCAAAAGATGCACTGTAGTGTTGGCCAAGTGTACTTAGTACACTTCCCTAAAGGGACTTAATGCCATGCGTGCAGGTAACTGTACAATGAGGGAAAGGGAGTCCCTGAATGCCGTGAGAAGGAGCCCGGTTGACTCCTAAGGACCGGAATCCTGTTGGAATAAGAGCCTTAGGAGATCCCAATGAGTGCCTAAGCCATTCTGATGTTTATTTTACTGGTCCCTACGTGCACGACTGGAATAGACTCACACAGCAACTGGCATAACTTTCACTGAACCCAGTGTCCTCAGGACACTCTAGTTCTTGTGCATCTGCCAATGGTGGGAGGGGCTAAGTGAAATCCTCTAAACTTCCCCCTGTTTTCCTTTACAGTTGTGAATTACAAGTACAATGAAAAAAAATCTAGGAATTGGTGGCAGAAATCAAAGCCTTTATTAAAGCTCTCAGGCTGTGTGGATAGCAGCATATCCCCATTTAATTTGCCATTTTGGTTTGTGCCAAACCAGATAATCCCAGAGGACAGCAGTGGATTATTTTAAACTCAACCAAGGTGCAGATCAGCAGCAGCCACTATAATTTGTGTGTTATCTTTGCCAGAATAGATTAACACAGCTTCAAGAACATGATATCAGGCATATAAGTTCTTCTCCATCTCTGTCGAAATAGGAACAGAGAGTGTGTATTCACATTGACTGGATCGTACTACTTGCCAGTTCTTCAGCGTCATAATCTAAACCAGAAGAATGTCCTGCAGAACCTTAAACTATTCCCTATATTGCTATTCTGCTTATCAAGCTAAGCAAAATAGATAAGCAAGAAATGGGTGCCTTGTTGGAAAATTGTGTAAAGACTCAGGGACTCTAGAGAATGGGAATAAAGCCAGTAAGCTTTCAGAGACCCTCCACATTCTCCTTATTAGTAAATCTCCTCCAAAGTCAAGGGCATATTATTCATCTTGCAACTTGTGTCACAAAAACAAAGATCAATGTTTGCAAGTCTTACTGAGTTCTAGATGACTAGAACATAGCTTTGACCTGCAGAACAAGGCACGTTTAGAAGACAGAGAACAAAAAGATCTGGATGCAGAGTTCTGTAGATGCACCTGGGTTAGGAACACCAACTAGAGGGATACCTATTCAATATTAATACCCTCTGGAGGGTATGCTGCATGGAAGAGGAACTAAACAAAGCAATCTTGAGTTGAAATTAGGCAGCATCTTTCCTCTGTTACCTCAGCACTGTTGCACAGGCGTATCACATGAGTAGCACGACTGCAGGTTCACACGCGTCCAACAGCACTTAGGAGTGGACATGCACACTCACACTACCAGTAGAGAGTGTGTCTGTTGTCATCAAGCATTTGTATCTGTGTTATAATGGTGAAGACGATTTTATCTACATTGGGCATAAAGTATTAGTGTACAAATAGTGAAAGAGCGTGCTGATTAATCAGCAAAACCAATTGAATTATTTTTTAAAAATCCACATAACTATACTATTTACTTAGCAGCACTTGGGAAAAAGAAAAATACTGCTAAATCTAAATTATTAAATATTTTAGGGTTTTTCATGTAGTGTTCATTATACCAAGTTAGCAAGCAAGTATAACTTCAGGCTAAATTTCGTCAGCACTTATTCTTCCATGTTGATACTTAGTACTGACCAGCTAGAGTACAAGGTGGGTTGACAGAGAAAACAGAGGATATAAGCATGTGTGTGTGTGTGTGTGTGTGTGTGTGTGTGTGTTTGAGAGCGAGAGAGAGGACATTCCATGTTCTATGTATCTATATCTATGTCTATATCTATGTCTATGTCTGTGTCTATATCTATATCTATATCTATATTTTTCCTTGTTCTACCTTGATCAAGTGTCCATACAAAAGAACCCAATTCCTACTTGGTTTTTCAAAACTGCTTCTTCCCTCCATCCTGCTTTAATCCCTTGCTTTCTTTGTGCAGTTCTATGTGGCTCTTGCATGGCACTGGTCATCTAATGCTCTACCTTTCTCCTCTGTTATGTTCTCTCTGACAGCTAAATTGCAAATGCTTCTAAGGCAGGAATGCTCACTTCTATCCTCTCCATGTGAACATTAAACACAGTTATAATGAAGCTCGTAATAACAGATTTATCAACAGGAAAGTTGCAGGAAGGAAGAAAGTTGGGGAATACATTCAAAATTCTAGGTGAAAAATCCAAACCAAAACCAAACCAAACCAAACCAAACAAGCAACAAAAGCTACCTGATAGGGCAGGCGAGATAGCTCAGCAGACTAAAGTACCTGCTTAGGTAACTGCAGGGACCGGGGTTCGATCTCAGGCACCACAGGCCAGGCAGGACTTATACCCAGGAGTGCTGAGCCAGTCACTGAGACCAGACATCGTGGTGCATGCTTGTAATTCCAGTGCTGGGGAGGCTGAGACAGGAGGATCACTACCAGTTAGTAAGAACCTGTACCAAATATATTAAAAAAAAAAACCCTACCTGACAAAAATACTTTACTTAGCAAAGTTATCCTTCAGAAATGAAAGAAAGGGCCAGGGAGATGGCTCAGTGGAATAAGCGCTTCCCCGGCAAGCGCAAGGGCCTGAGTTCGATTCCCGGTTCCACAAAAAAAAAAAAAAAAAAAAAAAAAGAAATGAAAGAAAAGTTAAAAATTCCTCAGATAAAACTTGAACTGAGTGCCACAAATGAGTCTTATAGGAAATACTAAAACGATTTTTAAAAATTGAAACAAAAGCTTCTTAATTAAGAACACAAAATATGAAAATATAAAACTTATTGATAAAAGTAAATATAGAGTCAAATTCAGAATACTCTTGTTCTAATCTGCACATATTAGTACATTATATAACATTAAGAAAAATTTACTTCAAATTCCTTCTCACATGAGTAACTATTTATTGTTTTAATGCACTGTACTCATAACGCTATTTAAATTTTTTATCTTAGCTAAAACAACAAATTGTTTCCGTAACAGTCTCAGAAGTCATGCAATTCAGCAGTATTCTGGGCGATGTCATTCTCTAAGGCATACTTGAGAAGAGTGCTATAAAGAGAGAAAGGAGACTATTATAAAATTAAGCAGAAACAAATAGTACCATATATTTAAAGATTGCATACATAACTAAAGAATGCCAGATGGTTCTCTTCATTAGGAAGATGAAATTTGGTACCAACATAACAAAAAGGATCTTGGTTGTCAGCTTTTCTTTGATTCTAAAATTCACCTTAAATTGCAAGTTAAATTAGTTTTCTCTGAAAATTCTCCAACATGTTTTATGGTTGTATTGAATTTATTTTGGATAGATTAAGGACAACGAACACATGTCCTTATGTGTAGCATGAATTCTTGGCTTTGAATATATGTTCTCTCTTTCAAAGACATTTTATCTTTTAGTTTTCTGTATATTTATAATTAAAATTCTTTTTTATGTATTTAGTATAGAGTCTACAGGGTCTCACTACATAGATTGGACTCATAGGGATTCTCCTGTTTTTAGCCTCCCAAGTGCTGGGATTAGAGGAGCGTGCCACCACGTTCAGTTTCAATTGCTGTCTCAGTGAGCCCTGGGGGCAGGGCCAGCATGGCCTACCGGGGATCGAACCTTGGCTGCTGTGCTCAGCCTAAGTCAGTGCTTGAGTTCACTGAGCTATTTGGTTGACCTTTCTAATTAAAATTCTTAATGTCTTACTTTTGGTGTTTATCTTAGTGTTCAAAGAATCAGTGTTCCATGTTTCTCTGCCTCTTTCTCTTTCAGTGTTCATTTTCTTTTCTTTTTCTGTGGTTTTTGTGTACTCTTGCTTTTGCTGTCTTAAATACTGTTAACAACTTCATTGCTTAATGTAAATATATTAAAAATTATTGTTAATGCTTTGCTAATGAGCATGTATTTCTTATGAGATTTCAGTGTTAAAACAAAGATTTCTGACAAATATGTGTAATTCTCGAGACTTTCAGTGACATTAAAAGTGTATGAAAACTCTGCTCATGAGTTGTAATAAACTTTAATTTGTTTTTATATCCTCGACATATATAGCGTGTTGCAATACAGTCACAAAATTTTGGTGAAAATACATGCTGTGCTTAAGATCTGATTGATTGATTGATTGATTGATTGATTGATTGATTTGCTCAGCCTGCCCTGAAGGCGGGGCTGGTGCAACATGTGGTGCCAGGGATCAAACCATTGTCTCCTGCAGCAGCCTAAGCTTCCCTAAGCTGGTGCTTTAGATCACTGAGCTATCTCGCCGGCCCTTAAGTTCTGATTACTACTCACATTTTGGGCTATTATCCTACCTCCAGTAGGAGAATTTCTGCTTCTCAGACACAAGTTTCCACCAAGGTAAGTGACTGAAGCTGATATAGCTACTATATGACAGAACGTAGCTTCAGAGCACCTAACAGCATAAGCATTTGCAGAAGCAAGACAGTTGTGTAGCAGTCACAATCCAAAGTTCCCTGGACCCCTGGATGGGCTTGAGGGAGCCAGGAGCCCTCTGAGATACCAGGTATATGTACTTCTGCTCTGTTTTCTATACGCTTGATTATTTTATTAGATTCAGAACAAGGTTGAAAATCATCATATTACAGGGAGGCAGAATAGAAAACTTCACAGTGAAGACAAGTTCACTCACTGACACAGGGCCTTTACTGTGTCACAGGAGTCCAGGGACAGTCCCACTTACCTTAGGAAACATGGTTTTTCCCATTGTGTGAATTGGGGGTGCAATGGTAAGGCCAATCCAAGGCTTACAATTTCCTGACTTGTGAAAGCCTGTCTATACCCACATGTACTGTTTTTAATTTGACTCAAGCAGGGCCTTAAAACAAGAGTGATATTGAGGCGCAGAATAAAAAACATTACTCTTCCCTTGAAGATACCCAAGTGAGTTCAAAGAGGATTTCCCAGCTTTAGGCAAGATTTATGGAAAGTGCTGGTATTTCTAATGCTTCTGGGGTAAAAAAGTTCTTTGGAAGATTCCCTCTGCATTGGTCAACTTTCCTGTTGCCCAGACAAAATACCTGACAACTGCATCATAAAGGAAGAGAGATTTATTTTTGGCTCACAGTTCTGGAAGGTTTAGTAAGTGACTGACCGGTTCTGAGGCAGAAATGGCAGGGTGGAAGAGCTTGCCATAGAAAAGTCACTGAGCCCTTGGCAGCAAGGTGCAAAGAAAGACAAGAGGTAGAGTGAGAGATACACCTTCCACAGGCACATGCTCAGTGTTCTCCCTCCTACAGCACGTGCAGCTATGAGCTTAGCAGTAACGAGTATAGAATGCCATGACCCAATCAGCTTCTGAAAGCCCCACCTCTGAATACATGAGACTATTGGAGAACTTTTGGGACACTTACTTAGGTTTAAGATGGCTTAGAAAATGAGGGGTGGGGAGATAGCGTGCTGGTCTAAATACCTGCATGGCAAGCTCAATCCCTGGTACCACATGCTGTGCCAAGCCGACCACTGAAATCCAGAATGCCTGTAATCCCAGCACTGGAGAAACTGACAAAGGAGGATCACTATGAGTCTGAGCTGTGTAGTGAGATCAAATAAATAAATAAAAGGTTAAATTTTTTTTTAAAAGTATGGCTTAGAAAATGAGAAAAATGAAGTTTTCAGGCAGAGAGACACAATGAAAGTAACTTCTGGATATTAATTTTCTCTGCATTTGACAAAAAAATACAGGCTCAGTGAAATCTTTCTGGCTTTCTTTTGGTGCCCTGGATTTTTCAAGGTTGGTGCAATAAATAAGAGTTGAAGTACCATCTTGCCTAGAGAAAAGAAGCAACCTAATATTTATAGGCTTGGGAACGCTGGGACTTTTAAGGCTGAACAAAGTATTCTGATGATGTCTGAGCTGTTTTTCTCTTTTATCTTTCATTTTCCTCCTCCGACTTCCTTTTTTTCTTTTTGATGAAACAAAAGAAGACCCTGAATTTATCCATTGAAGTATCAAACTAGTTAAGGAATCTATCTAGTTCAAACTCCTACAAACACATGAATTTATTCTGAGACACTGTCAGGAATGATTGTTTTAAGATGTGCTCAAATGTCACCAATTAGACTGATACATCACTCCTGCATCACAGCGATTTGAGGGTTGACAGGGCTTCCTAGAAACTCTTCATGAGGCAGAATAGGGAGAGTCCATGGCATCACATTCAAAATCTCTGAGGCTGGGTGGGTGAATACAGCCTGACATATACCTTTGCTTGAAGTTGGCTGGTGCTGGTCAAATGATCATGGAGGAGAAATGCAACCTCTTTCCTATGTCCCTCCAATGAATACACACTAGTCTCTAACAGAGGTTTAGGTTCCCCTGTCACTAATTCTTGCATGAGTATCTTAACCAGCACAGCATCTTAGTATTTGAAATTAAGTTCTGGCATGACATAAATTCTCCTTTGGTCCTGTTCCTTCAGAGGGTGACTCAGATGGGCTGCTTCCTTGCGCAGTGCCAATCTTCTCCCTAACCTTGCCCTGCAGCTGTCTTAGCCCTTCACAATTACAGGTGTTGATGATCTCTCTTTGGACCCCCTGAAGCCTCCAAAGGCCTTGTTCAGTTTCCTGGCATTTCTAGTCTAAACCTAGGGTTTCTAGGTTGACGGTCAGTGGAGTTTCACTTGCTGTAACAGGTTTTATTTCCTTGTGTTTGAAGAAGACTCTCTGGTCCTAGGGAAGATGGCTGAGACTATGCTATGTGCTTCAGCTCTGGCTCCCCTCAGAGAGCTGTGGTCATAAGTTCTCCTGAAGTTTCTCACACAAACAGTATGACAACCATGAGGAGTAATTGCTTTCTTTCAAAATCTCCCAAGTTTAATTTACATATGAAATGAATATTCCTATTCCTTACTCCAAATTTTACTCCTATTGTTTTTTAATTTTTTTTCCTCTTATTGTTAAAAGAAAAACTTCACCACATTTCTTGTAAAATATGAAACCTTATCTTATAAGGAAAAATAAACTGTTATACTTTGTCAAGCATCCCTCTGGCTCTCATCTCAGGGAGCACCCACTAATTGACAATTTACAAGAAAATAAACAAATCACATTTTCCTTAAACAGTATGGCCCTGATGCAGCAAGTCTTTCAATATCCTTGTGAGGAAGGGTATAGAATAAGACTATAACTATCTCTCCCTTTGAAGTCTTGTTCTTTTGTTCTATTAATTACAAAGTGGATTTATGGTTGGGGGATTCAAAATCAGGACCAAGCTTGATCGTCTGGACTCCCTGCTGATACTCCGGCAGAACCTCACAAAGCCTCACTGTTTGCCCTGTAAGCGTCAGGACCCAAGAAGCCACCACAATACTTAGTGTGATCCAGTCTTTAGCCAGAATGACCCTTCCAGTACCTGTTCTCTAGAGGTAGACTTTGCTGGGCATGTATAGTGCATGGAAATATATTTGTGCTAATAGATGAGCACTCTCAGAGTTCCTTAAAAACGATAATAATCTGTCTTATTTTACAAATCTCATGAGATAGTTAGATTTGGAAAGTTAAAAAAGGTGAACTGACAGGAAGTAATAAATCATAAGTCCACAAAGTACCGTGTGAAGACTTGGCTAAGGGTCTGGTCACACAGCAGTGAATACAAAAAAAAAAAAAAAACAATTGACTGGGCTACCTCAGCATACATTTCTGCCACATTCTTAAGTAGCAAAAAAAAAAAAAAAAAAAAGACAGCATTGAGCATGTCTGTTATAAAATAGACTATCTTTGCAATTATCTACAAACCCAACAAAGCCCTCACATAATTGAGTTTCCCTTTTTTGTTGTTGTTTTAAAATGACTTTTAAACAAAAAAAATAACGTGTGTAGGCAATTGTGCATTTTTCCAATTTTCCCAACCTGCGACGCACGATGACTGTGTCTGATTACTGTGCCATGACGGAGACATTGTACTCAACCAAAAGCATTTCTGCTATTAAAATTTCATTCTTGTTTCCTAAGAAATCTTGCTCAAAGCAATTGTAACATATTCTATAAGTACGGAGTACATTATTCACATACCACAATATCATAATAAGAAGGCCATTACACTCTAGAGAACGCGATGCCTGGTGACAGTACCTGAGACGAGGAGATAATAGTAGCCGTGAGCACTCAGGAAAGAAGGAAGATGAATCATTGAACAGAGACCATTGTCATTAATAGTAAACACTTGGAATAATGCCCTGCATCATTCTTGATACTGTGCACACGGTATGCTTTTTCTCAAAGTTTGAATAGATGACCAAACGCAAGTCAGAGTGTCGACAAAGCTGATGAAAGGTCTGCAAGTTAACGTATTATGAAAGATTTGAAAACCAACCTTTACTAACTGCTGTAATGCATGGCTTGGATGTTCTGTGCTCAATGGGTAACTTTTTTTCCCATAATTTTATTGAGAAACAAATAGCGATGAGACAGTTTCAAATCAAATTGGTAGGACAGTTTCAATAATTAACAGATTGCCTACATTCTTCCTAGTGGTTAATTGCTGTACAAGATGTGGACAAATTTATCCTATTTACAAACACCATTAGAACAAACCCCTCTATTCATTAAGAGAATGTAACTATATATCTATCCTAACCACTTTGAATACACAGATACAAAATGGACATTCATTTGTATCCCCTTTTTTTT
>NW_004524600.1:19063812-19069592 GCF_000260255.1 Octodon degus
TTAGAATATTTTTTAAAAATAAGCATAAAAAATTATATACTTCTTATGTTTACACATAAGTCCAAAAATCAAACCATATACAACCTTGTCAATGGGTAACTTTTGAAGGCATCTAGTATTGCAGCCACCTCTGAGTGCATCAGCTTTGCATCTGCGAATCCGGCCAACAGCAGATTGGAAATATTTAGAAAAAATGACAGCTTCTGTCTTAAACACAGACAAATTTTCCCTTTTACACTATCTCCTTAAAATAGGGTTGGCCTGGGAGATGGCTCAATAGAATAAGTGCTTCCCTGGCAAGCGCAAGGGCCTGAGTTCAATTCCCAGTTTCCAATAAAAACAGTTTGCCTTTATATTAATATGCTGAGCTGTAAAAGGCTCAAGTCAGCAACTTCTGTGGGAAACTCACTACTATTGTGGACTGCTGGACTGTGTTGGATTGTTTTGCTGAGTTCACACACCTATAATATTTAGATGCCAATGGAATACCCATCTCTGTCAGGACTAAACAAAAAAAGGGGATACAAAGGAAGGTCCATTTTGTATCTGTATATACAGAATAGTTAGGAATAATATACAGCTACTTTCACTTAATTCATTGAGAAGAAATATTTGTACTAATAGTGTTTGGACAGGATATCATGTCTGCATCTTCTAGTATGGATAGCCACTAAGAAGATAACAATTGTACAATGTATTAATTACTGAAATTGTCCTATTAATCAGTTTGAAACTGTCTTATTGCTATTTGTTTCAAAATAAAATAAAAAATATTTTGAAAAAAAATAGGGCTGTCCAAATAGCTCTGCTAAGACAGGCACAGGGGCTGAGATTCAATTCCTGGCCTGCCCTGCCAGCCTCACCCCTGGGGCACTCTGAGATGCCCACTGAAACTGGGGGTGGTGGTGCATGCCTGTAATCCTAGCGCTTGGCAGGCTGAAAACAGGAGGATCACTACAAGTCCTATCTGTGTAGTGAGACCCTGTAGACCCTGTACTAAATACATAAAAAAGTTAAAATGTAGTATACAACTATTTATACAGCATTAGTTTGTACTAGGTATTAAAAGTACCTAGAAATGATTAAAGTATGTGAGTAAGTTCTATGCAAATACTATGCCATTTTATATCAGGGACTAAACCTCTTCAAATTTTGACAACTGTATTTTCTCATTTTTATTTCCTATTCAAAGTCTAACTTTGAGTTGCATTGTATTGTGTGTATGTATTTGTGTGTATGTTTGTATGTGAGTGTTTGTGCGTGTGTAGTACTAGGGACTGAATTTTTAGCCTTCCAACAGAGATATATTTGTAGCCTTTTTTAATTTTTATTTTAAAACAGGTCTCACTGAGTGAATAAGTTGGAGGAGCTGGGATCAAACTTTCTGTCTCTCTGTCTCGGCCTCTGAGAGTGCTGAACTCTTTGGCTGTATTTTAAGACTTTATTTCCTCAGGAGACTTTCTTTGGCTCATTGATTCCGTGCTTTCGATTCCCTCAATGCTTATAGTTTGGACCCTATCTTTTGGCACTTAGGCACACACTGCCTGATACTTCTTTCTAAAAAGATTGCAATTTCTTTTTTTTTTTTATTTTTATTTTTTTATTTTTATTTATTTGAGAGAGAGAGAGAGAGAGAGAGAGAGAGAGAGAGAGAGAGAGAGAGTGTGGTGTGTGTGTGTGGCCAGCTCAGCCCACCAGGGGGCGGGGCTGGCTGGCATGTGGTGCTGGGGGATTGAACCGCGGTCCCTGATGCTTTGCCAAGCTTGTTCTAAGTAGGTGCCTTAGACCACTGAGCCATCTCTCCAGCCCCAAGATTGCAATTTCTTGAGGTCAGAGGCTACACATCTTATTCATTTAAAAATTTTCCAATGCATATGGCATTGTATTATGTGGCAGACGTTCAACAAAAATTTGCTGAATTATATGTAAATGAGATCATGTCAGTGTTTTTAACATTCCGAGGCTTTTAGAAATCTTTTAATTTAAGTTCTAGTCTTATAGAAGGAAATGAAGCCTGCTCAAGGTCCTATCACTGATGTATAATTTTATATAATCTAAGTCATTGTTTTATTTAGAAAATAGATATCTCATTCATATTCTAGCATTTTTTATTTTTTTTCTTAATAAACTTCCATTTCTGTCAGTCTGGAAGGATTTTACCTCACATCTACTATTTCAGGGATCACTGTGGATTTAATATATCTGTTGTTATCTTCAGAGCTCCTGTGCTGTGATTAATGTGAACCTGCAGATTTTTCAAATACTTACAAACTTTCTTCTTCTGATAGTTTTAAGCTTCACTGTGAATTCTTGATCCTTTATTCCCAACACAATGATTGTATCTCTGCTCGATATAGGTTTGTTTCTCTCTATTTTGTTGCTTATCATACTTAGACCTGTAGTAGAATTTGGCTAATAGACATTTCTCTTTCCTGCTATTCTAAGGTCATTTGACAGTGGAAAATCACATACTGATCATTTTGTCTTCTCTAGAGTGTCTAGCTCCAATCCTAGTGCAGTTAAAACTTCAGGATGCACAATAAATTGTCTTGTGCAGTGTAATAGAATGATAGTTAAGAAAATTTGTTTCTGAAACTTAGACATTTTGTACGAAAATGCTAAACAGAACCTATTGTCTGTTATTTTAAAGAGAAAGAAATGACAGTATTATGAACCCAAAGCAAAGAACACATTTCCTAAAACATGTTAAAATGTCGAGGCAGAAGTAGCTGTCACATTAGCAAGTAGAAAGCTTGAGCATCATTTCCTGATTACCGCCCAAAATTAAGAAAGCTATTAAGTACTGATGCCATGCTCAGTGACATGTCCAGCACTTATAGCTACTTACAGTAAATAGAGTTCTCGTGGGACACAGAAATGAATACAGCAATGAAGAAAGGGATGAGTGAGAAAGCAAATAAAAAGTTAAAAGCAAATTTCTTACAATAAACTATTAGTCATAGTTTAAAAAATTGAGAGTGGGATTGAGAGAAGAGTTGAAACTGTAATCTGTCAGGGGTTTAGAAAGAGGTGGTACAAGAAGAGGTCTGGGGTGAGTCTATTCAGAGTGAGTCTATTCAGGCTGTCTTAGAAGTACACCGTGGGCTTGGAGGCCTAGAAAAAAAACTCAGCTTCCTTCTCTCAGTTCTTGAAGCTGAGCAGTCCAGGAACAAGGTTCCAGCAGATTGGCTGTCTAAGGCTCCTCTGTTTCCTGTTCACAGACAACACCTTCTTACTGTGTCTTCACACGCTCAAGCAGCAAATGCAGCTGTCTGGAATCACTTAGCAGAACACTAATCCTGTTCATGGGGATTCTGCTCTCTTGAATGAATCACATCTCGGAGACCCCCGTCTCCTAATATCATCACTTCGCGGGTTAAAATTTCATCAGGTGAGTTTTGGTAGGACACAAATATTTACACCATAGGAATGGCAAAGAGCCATCACAAGCCAACTGTCAGGATCAGAGTGGCACATGGAAAGGCACCTTATTTCTGAGGCTACTTTAATGGGCCCATAACAGAAGATTATGAGAAACTGGCTAAGACTTTAGGATGAAAGTGCTAAAGCCAACTTAATTGATTGCTTAAGAGAAGAAAGTTTTAAATCTGAGTTGCTATTGTATTACCAATCTGTTCTTTATTAGTGTTGGTCATCACATTTGCATAAGGTCATAGCCCTCTCTTTGTCCCCCTTCTCTCAGTACTAGCAATAGTGGAAAGGCTCATATTCCCGTTACTCCAGGATGCTGTATTTTGGATATAACTCAAGATTTTTATTCTTATATTGCATTGTTAATAATGTGCTTAGTTAAATCAATATTAAATGTTTTCTTTATCTCTGGTCACAGAAAATACTTTTTTTTGTGCTGAAAATATGCTGTATGAAGATTGTATATAATCAGAAGGAGCTTACTGAGAAACCAGGTGTCTGGGTGTATCCTGTGGGATAATAATATGTTCTGTGCAATAGTCTCCCCACTCTTTATCCCATCTTGCTTTCTTTGGTTTCAGTTAGCCATGATCAACCATGTTCTAAACATTTATTGTATTTTATTAATTTATGTTATGTATTGGGGATAGGGTCTCGCTACACAGCTCCAACTCCTGTAGTAGTCCTACTATTTTCAACCTTCCCAGCTCTGAGATTGCAGGCATGTGATAGCACGCACAGCTCTGTGGCCAGCTCAGAGCACCCAGGAGTGGGGTATCATGACATGTGGTTCTGGGGAGCAAACCCCGGTCCCTGTACTTGCTTATACAGGTGCTTAGTTCTCTGAGCTATCTTTTCAGCCCTGAACATTTTAAATGGAAAATTCCTGAAGAAAATTTCATAAGTTTTACATTGTGTTCCATTCTGAGGAGCTTTCACACCCTCCCTCCCCAACCTGTCCAGGGCATGAGTCTCCTGTTGTCCCCCGTATCCATGTGGTGTGTGCTACTCACCTGCTGGTCACTCAGTAGCCAATCCAACTATCAGCAGCTGTTGTGGGACTTCAGTGCCAGTAACTAGAGTCGCATACTCTCTGCGTTTTCAGACAGTCATTGGCAGTTTGGGGAGCTTGTCCCAGTAGAGTAGAGGAAATACAGCATAAGTTTCAGCTTGCTTTGTTCCACTTCAAGGGGTTTTAGGGCAATTTACTTCCCACAGTAAAGCTATTCCAACTTTCTGAAGTCATATGAATACTTACGGAATGTATAGAAAGTCTCTGCAAAAGCTAAAGAACCATGAGGCGGATGTATGTAGACCAGGGGAGGGGCTAAGATAAGACATGTCCTGAATCAAATACATGATCTTGGGAGAAATGTGATCCTTTCTGAAAGGAAGGTGCTCAGTGCAATGGAGTGGGGTCTTGTGTCACAGAAGGTACAGCCCCATTTGGAAGTTCGGTGACATATTTTGTGGGGGTAAATGTAGAGATCAAGTGGAATACAAGAAGCCCATATTCTCCTTGGAAAGCAGTTTACTATTTATAGTTAAAGAAGCAGCAGAGTGGGAGGTTTATGCGTGCCATGGTTTCTGAGTTGAGTTTTCAATAGTAAGTGGTGACTCGACATTGAATGATGTGTGTTCTCTCCCTGAGGCCTTTAAAATACACTAGGGCTAGCGCTTAAGACTGATTCTTTGAACACAGAGAAAATCTGAAGGCTCCCAATTATGAAGTCTTCTGTCTTTAGTTCCTGGGAAGAGGAGAGACAGGAGTTAGAAATCATAAACACATCACAATATTATGACTGCTCAGTCTAAAATCACAGTAGCAGTGAATTGAGGCCAGTGAAACACTCATTTGAAGATTTTAATTTTTGTAAGGGCCTCTGGATTAAGATTGCATGAACTGGGTAGCTCTCAATCTGTAGGAAATGGGAACTAAATACAAGTGCAGATGCTAGATGTAGCTCATGAAGGTCTCCTGCTTGCTCTCTGGTCTTCATTCCTCTCTCTGCCTTTTCCTTTGACCGTTGCCACCATCCTTAGCCACAAGGCATGTTTGTCCATTTCACTGCTATCTCTGTTTGTGGGTCTTTATAATCACAAGCCTATCAGTGCATTTCATTCCTTCACTAGGAATGAATGGATCAAGAATAACATGTCAGGTCAGTAGTTGGAAATAGATGCACTTGGTGGGTCATCATCAAAAGAGAAGCTTCTTTTGTTTTCTTTAAGAGAAGAAGAAATTCCTTTGTCCTGAAGGAAGAACACTTGGAGCTCTTGAAAAATGGATCAGATGTTTCAGGATGGTGGACTAGGGTAAAACAGAAAGGATGGCAGAGGAGAGAGGG
>NW_004524600.1:19069702-19072957 GCF_000260255.1 Octodon degus
GAGAGAGGGAGAGAGAGAAACAAGCTTGGTGATAGTGTTAGGACAATTGCACCAAAGTTTACCTAAAACTCTCATTCTTGTTTGGACTCCAGTGTTATGAGCCAATGTATTTACTTTCTCTTTAATGCCAGTTGAACTGGATCTTCTATTATTTGCAACCAGAAGAATATTAAAGCTGTACCTGATATTAGGAAAACTAAATCAGCTTTACACTGCTAATTCCTGGAGCTTACAAGTCAGGGATTAGAACTGCTTAGGAATGAGTAAGACAAGACAGTGAGAAGTGAGTTGTGTTAACTTTATGACTCATTTCAAATATTTTAAAGTTTAAAAACCTGTCACTACTGGTGAACATAAAAGTTTTTCTGCTCCCCCCACTTCCTCCTTGTTTTTGTTCTTAGGATCTATGACAGAGTGGCAACAAAATGCTTTTAGACAGTCTATACTTAGAGTATATGAGATAATTTCTTTGGATTTGCATAAAGCAAACAACCTTAAAGCTGGATTTCTATTGTTGGTTTCATTTACAATGGACCATTTCTTAATGGCCTTCATAAATTGTAGGCAGAATAACCCCAAGTTTTCCCCCATGTTAACCAAATCATCTAGAATCATGTTACACTGGTCATGACAATCCTCTCTACTCTTCCACCCTCATTTTGAACACATGTGTGCATGTTTATACACCCAATCATGACAAAGCAATGCCTATATGCTAATGAAAGGTCACAAAGTACTTGAGTCAAAGGCAATGCAAAAAGTCATACTTCTCAAAATCAGCAATGGTTGGAAAGCAAATGTAATTATAAAACACCTATGCTAGCACTCTCAAACCATTAACTAATAATAAACCAATATTAAAAAATGTATAAATTCTGTATGAAGAAAATTAGAATATCATACAAAAATGTAAAAAATTATAATATCTTGTTGGAGAGAAAGAGTCACAATGGAATGTATAAATTTTTATTAAATTAATATAACATTATTACAATATAAAGTTTTATAGGTTTTTGAAGGGAACTTGTTGATTCTAAAATTTTGAGGAAGAATTTATAGCTATCTCTGGAATTTTTATTTTTGTCCAACTTACAAAGTTTCTCTTTGTCAAGCTCCAATTAATTAATAGAGACTTTTTATAGATAAGCAGGTAAAACCATTAAAATTAGGAGACAGATATCAATTGAAGGGTTTTCAAACAAATTTATTTGATTTTGCTTCCCAATATGATAGCAAGTAAAAGCAAGCATGGCATGACTTACTTTTCAGTCTTCTGCTGATGGTAGCTTTCTATTCAATGTCTGAGAGGAACTAGGGATTCATTTCTCCACCTTACATGGAACTGCAGTCATAGCTTTCCTGTGAGGTGCAGATTTCCGTGTAGTAAGCTATTTGTGGTCCTATCTTTGTGAGATGCTTTGGGAGAAATCAGAATAAAGAACATTCCTGGGGCACATTTCTAAATGGGTTGTCCACTACTCAGTACCTTACTGTATCTGCCAGTAACTAGAGACTGCAGGGAGCATTTCTTGATTTCTAAGTAAAGATTGATATTGCTTAAAGTAACTATTAGCATCTTAATTTTTTATTCCGTTCCCCTCCCTTATGTTCCAAAAAACATGTGCTGATAAAAATTAAAGCTGAAATAAAATAAAATGAGAACTTAAATTTAAAGTAAATGATTTTTAGCAAAATTAAGAAATAAAAAACAGAATGTAGAAACAAAGAATTGGAAGACTAATCAAACTTAGACAGTACCCCTATGTGGTCGTATTTGGCATGTTTTATGGCAATCCAACCACAGTTGAATACACATCTATGTTTGGGAAACTGCAGCACTCGTCTTCCATCTTCCCAAGGAATAAGCCAGGTACTCACTTTCCATCTTTCCTTGCAGTTGGGACACAGTCATTTGATCTCAATTTAACCAATCAAACGCATATACGGGAAACCCTGCCCCAGAAGAATGCAATGCAAAGAATCAGCTATTGTGCAGACTCCATTTTTCTGCTGCAGGAGCAGTGGAGTTGTTTTTCTTTCTGGAGAATCAATGGATGAAGTTCTCATGCCCAGCATCAGCAGAGGGAACAGCGGTGTTCTTGCCTAGCAGCCGCATAGGCAAAGTCAACCCCAGACTTCTACCTTGTGATTTTGTATTGTTTGTTACTCAGTCTCCAAAGCCCTGGCCCTTAGAAGATCCTGCAGATCATCTAATGTCATTTAATAAACTGCTTTTCTGTTTAAGCTAGCTGGAATAGATTTTTTTATTTGCAGCTAAGAGGGTGTCTGAGACAAAGTACCCTTTACTCTTCTCCCTGAGGAAATGGATCCATTGAATTACCATTGATGCTGTTGAAACATATAACTAACCACCTTTACTCGGGAAGCAGCCTAGTGATTATCATTTGTATCAACTGGAAGAGAATGAACTAAAAATGCTGGCATGTTTGAGGTGTTGAAACGCTATGCTTATTTTTAATTATAAATTGTAATTGTGACTTGTGCATAAATCTTTTAGGAATTTGGTTTGTTATGTATTTCTACAAAGAGATGGATATGTTCACTTTGTGAGGGTAAAATCACAGGCTGAACTTGAAAGCTGTGATCACAAACTGTGCTTCATTGCCTTTTAAAAAATTGACCCCTTGTAAAGACACAGTGAGGGCTATTTCTGAGTGGTACTTTTATATTGCCATGAAATTTTCCTTTCAATATTGATGACTATGAGTATGGCTCTAAGAAAATACACTGTGTGATCTCTTCTGGACACATTGGGTATATTAATTACACACCTTCTAAAGAAGTAAACTAGTTCACCCTTATCAAAATTTTTCTTCCTACATTATCCTTTAAAATTGCAATTTGATTCAAGTAATTGCTTTCTCTTCATGAATCTATCTGGCTTAAGTGAAAAATGAAAGAGTTGGCTTTCTGGAGTTTAACACAGATTTATAGACCTGAATGTAAAGTGGAAAAAAGGGATAGCAGAAATGACAAAGGAGATTTATTTATTTATTTAAAGAGCAGGATATCTATCTATCTATCTATTTATATTAATTTTATTGAGAAACAAATAGCAATGACAGTTTCAAAGCAGGACAGTTACAATAACTAATGCATTGCATATTGTTGTCTTCATAATAGTTATTCATAGTACAAGATGCAGACATGATACCCTGTCCAAACACTATTAGTACAAATCTTTCTTCTCATTGAATTAAAAGAAAGTAGCTGTAAATCTATCCTGTTTTATAT
>NW_004524600.1:19073167-19080877 GCF_000260255.1 Octodon degus
CTCAGCATATTAATATGACTTTACTTTTTCTACCTCATTTTTATACTTTTCTGCTGGATGGTTAAGACCAAGATAAAGCAAGACCTAAGTAACTTTTGTATCTGACAAGGTCAGTCAAACCCCCTCAGGATTTATCCTGAGACCCTGTACCGCAGTTTGTAGATCCTTTGTCAGTGTCAGCCATGTGGATGAATCATGGTCATTGCTTGACCAATTTTAAAGAGCAGAATATATTTATTGGGGGAAAAAATCTCCTGTCTGAGAGAACAAAAGGTGGACCTGAGTGGGTTGTCCCCCAGATTTAGACAGAATGATAATTTTGCTTAGGTAAAAGAATAGATCTTTCTTCTGCCAAATTCTTTGCACAGGAGTGATCCCCTTTCAGTATTTTGAAAGTCCTCTTGAGAGTCCTGGGGCTTTTTGAATCTGAGTTACACTTTCTCTCTTGGTCAATACATTGTAATTTCTTCTGAATTCTTTCAATAATTGAGTAAAGCTGAAAAATTCACCTCAGTGAACCACTAAATAAGAAGCTGCTTGTTGAGAAACAGCGATTTAGATTCGATGGTCATGACTCAGCTTCAAAGGCTATTTTACGAAAAGCATAAAATGTAAGTGGTCAAGTATACTTCAGGGAATTAACAGTAAAATTGAAAATGGTTTAGAGAAAGGAAAGTGACAGAATGTAGAGACAGCCCAAGGAGACGTTTACGAACATTGGAAATAACTTTAACTGTTGGAGAGTGAGTGAGATCTTTATGGCAAAATAATCATTGAAGCCAAGAAATATCAGCCAGTTAACTTTAATTTAAATTTGGTAAAGCAATATATGGATTTTGAACATATCCACGTATAGGTGTGAATAACACAGCAACCACGTTTGTAAACCAATTTGATAATATCTGCTAAAACTAAATGGGTCATTCCATGCTCCAGCTGTATATGTACTCCTTGATGTGTGCCCAAGTGGAATGAGGGTGGATCTATGAAAATACATATGTAATAATGTTCAGTTCTATTAGTGGGAATGAATGAATAAATCATGGAACATTCACCTAATGGAACATGGAGAGGGAGGAACAATAGAACAGTTACAGGTACCTAAAGATATGGATCAGTTTCACAGGAAGGAGATTGAAGACAGAAGGGAAACAGCACAAACTATATGCTACATTTTTATGCAGTTCAAGTGTCAGCAAATTCAGCTACAGATTGAGAAGTCACAAAATTTCCTCTGAGTGAAGTATTGATTGGTAACTTTTTGAATTTTGGGAATATTTTCTATTTTGACAAGGTAGAAGTTGCATAGAGTTACTGGCACAAAAATGAACTTTACAGTGAGCACATTTCTTTTTTAAAAAAATAATTTTATTGAGGAACAAATAGCAATGAGATAGTTTCAAAACTGATTAGTAGGACAGTTTCAATAATTACTACATTGCATATTGGTGTCTTCTTAGTGGTTATTCATAGTACAAGGTGCAGACATGATATCCTGTCCACAACATTATTGGAAAAAAATCTTTCTATTCATTGAATTGAGAAAGTAGCTATATATGTATCCTAACTATTTTGAATATACAGATACAAAATGAGCATATTTCTATATTACACTTCAAGAAAACAATATCTTAAATCTCATAAGGTCAGTCTTTGGAGGAGGAAATAATACTTGATTGTGCTTTTTTTTTTTTTTTTTTTTTTTAATTATGGAATGAGGTCGGTAGGTTTTTTTTTTTTTTTTTTTTTTTTTTACTTCTCGATACTTTCATGTTGGTGAGGAAATAATTATATCACTAGTTAAGCATTACTGAATGTGCCAAAGGCCAGTTGGCTTTCTAGCCAGGGTTCAGCTGCTGGGGTGGTTCCTAGTAATGATTGGAAAAACAAATCCTTTGCACCTACTGTGTTCCCTACCTCTTAAAACTAATGTTGTCAAATTATTATATATAATTGGCATGTATATGTCAATTTTCATCTATATCACCTTTTCATATATATCACCACAGTGCAAAACACCACAGCCCTTTTCTGGAGGCGTTTTCCATAGTGTGACCCTCATCCTGGCCCCATGAGAACATCCCTGAGGTACAACATGAGTGGCTGAGTCCATTCAGACATATTGCTATTTCTACACAGGATGGTGAGCATTGAGGTGACATGACTTAAGATTATTCACATTTGCTTAAAAACTTTAGGTTTCATCTGATGCATAAAGAAAAAAAAAAGACAAAAATAAACACCAAAACCAAAATGAAACAGAAAAACACAAACCCCCAAACAAAAACCAGTCAAGCAGAAACAAAGAGAAAACATTTCCAGAGCAAACCAAAAGAACCAATGCCATAGCACCTAGAAAGCTCGGACCAACCTCAATAGTCTTAACTAAATAAAGTCATTGTCACTTACTTAACATGCATGTCTAATTCACAGTGAAGTCCTGACAGAGATTTTCATTTACCAATTTAATCTATTCAATTGGTGAAAACATAAAGTCAAGACTTTAGTGTCATAGTTTAAGTCACAAAAACCCTGTACAGTAATGAAATCAAGCAGGGTCCTATAATCTATCATCCTGGGATGCATTTCTTCAAGAAATAATTAAACTTTCACATGACCCTTAAAATGTGAAATCTGAAATCAGTAACTGGGATGTGATTCCAAACAGCCATAGATTTGTCTCTAGTTTGTAAAGAAATGAGACCGTCTGTGAAGCCTGCCCCACCTAATACTATCCTTGTGATTTTGGACAAGCAGCATGGTTTCTGTGGGGCTTAATTCCCATATAAATTTTAAAAAGGGAAGAAATCTGTTTTTACCTAAATATTCCAACAGACTGAATGTATGCGTGTTTAAATTATTTAGTGTATGAATGAATTAAATAAGAACATACACTCACAAAGATGGAGAAAATGGGAGTTCAGTAGAAAAAAGAAAGCCAACAAATGCATAGAGACAGAGAAATCAATGAATGCATGGCCTCCAATGGCAGAGTAGCGAGGGCAGAAGTGGAAATGACCATGGACAGGGCACCGGTAGCAGGCGGGCACATTCTCATTACACTGACTTTGGGGTTGTCAATTCCTTGTGATGGAGGCTAGTGATGGAGCTAAAAACAGAACTGGCTCTGAGTTGTAAGGGAGCAGTCAAATCCCTCCGACCATCTGGCCAGTCAGCTGTTCTTCCCCACCAAGCAGGGTGGGTGGGCTGCCCTCTGGAGAATTCAACTTGAAAAGCTGTAAGCTCGGACCACTAAGGGGCAGCCGTGCAATGCCGGAAACCAAGAGATTAGATATAATCGACAAAATTGGTGCTGAACTGTTTACCCCATCCTCTGCTGTCCACCTCATTTCTAAGTCCTGGCCACTAAATTTAAAGGCCAGTGTTTCCTGATAGGACGAAGACAAAGAGCCCACAAATATGGCCATTTAATTGATCTTCCCAACAGTTTGATTCTTTCTAAAGCAAGTTCTAGTGCCTCATTCTTAAAGAAGAATGAAGCACCAAGTATACAGGAGAGAAGTATATATTCCAATAGCACATGGACAGAAACAGCAACAACATCAACAGCAAAAATAACAACAAAAACAGGGAAACTTGAGGAAAAGAAAGAGCCCCACCCTCCTGAATTAATTTAAAAGCCAAAGAAATTATATTTGTTTATAATAATTACAAAGAGGGTACTATTAATAAAGTTGTAAAAGAAAAGGAAAGAGTTTTAGAAAATTATGTCTATATATGGTTTTCATCTGGATATGCCACCAAAAGTGGGGCTCTTGGTGCGGCTTTTGGAAGATGTTCTGATTTGTATACAGTTATTTCCCCCAAAGCCTCATGAAGTTATGGGGTGAACTTCTAGAGTTTGTAATTAATTCATAATCCAGTGTTGGGATTATAGGTGTGAGTGCTGCTGGGATTATGGGTGTGAGTGCTACACCCAGCCTGGGGTGGATGGCCTTAAAGAAACACAAGGAAGGGCTACTTGTTTCCTTTTGCCACTGTTGTTGCTACTCCTCCCTTCTGTTCTTGCTGTTTTGCTGTTTTCTGCCACTGTGAGCTGCTGCCCTCTGCCATGTGCCAGTCTGCTTGGAGCCAGGTGAGTAAGGACTGCAATGTCCACTAATTGTGAGCTGAATAAATCTTTCCTTCCTGAATTTTGGGAATCAAGTATTTGGTCCCAGCAACAAGAAAAAAGCAACCAGGACAGAATGTAACTGAAAGAAGGGGGCTGTGGCTGGCCAGCTGCTAGGAGAGCACTTGCTCAGGACTGGCTGTCACTGGGGCACGGATGGCTGGGGGTCATCTCTGCCTCAGTGCCTCCCTCCACTCACCCTGCAGCCCCCAGCTGTGTGCCGAGCAGCTTCCCTCTGCCAGGGCCTGCTGCCACCTTGGTGCTGCGTAGAGCTGCCCACCCATGCAGAGATTGAATCTTCTCATGTGAGCCAATACAAACCTCTCTTCCTTTAAGCTATAGTGTCTGTATGTATCTCATCAGCAAGAAAGCTACTGAGATTTTATAGATATGCGTTCATATGCATATATATATATTTATAGGATTATATTTACATATATTTATAAGATTATATATATTTAAGATTTCATGTATATATTTAAATGATTTCTAGAAGATTAATGGATTAATAGAAGGCATAAAAATTAATAGAAAAAGGGCCAGCCAAATAGCTCAGTGAAATAAAGCCCCTGCTTAGGCAGATGCTGCGGCCCTGTCATGCCACACAGGCCTTGTCCCTCGGGCACCCTGAGACAGAGATTGAGACTAGGCATGGTGGTGCCCACCTGTAATCCCAGCTCTAGGGAGGTGAACACAGGCAGATCACTATGAGTCCCATATACATAGTGAGACCCTGTAGACTCTGTATTAAATTAAAAAAAAAAAAAACAAAACAGAAAAATGGAATGCATGAGGTGATCACATTTTCCCTGAAAGTAGGGCTAAAACAAAGAAACAAAAAGTGAAAGAAAGAGAAAGAAACATTAGAGGGACAATCAAGGCAGCACAATGTCTAATTAGGTGAAATTTCAAAACTAAATCATAATTGAAATAATAGTGGTGTTTGGGAGTGGTTGTCAAAGTCAGAACACTGACCGGCATTTCAGATTGAAAGGACCAGTGCACAGCTAGGATAGTGACTAGGACAGGACTTCAGCTGCCTGCAGTTCTTCACAGCTGAGAGGAAGGAGGGCAAAGTGATCCCATACAGTGTGCCATGTGTCAGATCAGCCCTGGACTGTTTGAGGCCTGTTGGAAGCTAGAAGATGCATTGACTCAAGGATGTCCACATGTGGAGGGGAAATCCTATCTGAGTTAGAAAGTTCCATCATACAAACTAATGTAAACGTAGAAAACATTCATTTTCATAGAGGAAAGGTCTCAGAAACTTTGTTATTTATATGTTCTATCTATCTTATCAGGATAATAATTCCTTAATAAATAGAATACATAAAAGGAAAGACACATATATTAAACAGAAAAGTCTACATGGTAGAAAACAAAGGCAAATAATTATGGGGAATCACTCTCATGCGTAGCAATTCATCAGGCAAACAGAGCAACCAGCTCCAATAGTTAGTCCAGAGTCTGCCAGCCTGTGGCTTGCAGGTTACACTGACCTTTTATATGTAATAAAAAGTATGAAAAAACAAGTTTTGTTACTTACATAACTATATTATATGTTTTATGTGTAGCCCAAGATCATTGCCCTTCGCGCACTATGACCCAGAGAAGCCAGTCATGTCAAGTTCGCATGTCATATGACATTCCTGTGACAGGCACACTTTGGATCAGGAGGGACAAAGTCTCCGAAACAAAACAGCAGGTCTGCTGTCTCCCCTGGTGTGAGTGACTGCTCTGAGTGATGACTTTTATAGCTCTCCACAAAATTTGAAGAAGAATTAGTGATGGGTACACAAAGTCTGAATGCAAGGAATGAAAGCAAGGGTGTGAGGAAAGAGGGAGAGAGCAAGAAAAGGTAGTTGTCGTCACTAACATACAGAAAACTGTAATGCGAGTGGTACAGCCATTGTATGTCATGTGTGCTTCAGCTCGGTGGGACATACATGATAAGCACACTGTAAACCCTGAAGGTTGAGGAGCCGGAGCACAGGAGGTGTGGGTGTGCAGGTTGGAATGATTGGTACACTGTGTGGCAAACACGATCCCATTGTGCTCCTACTTACATGCTTCTCTGCTAGGTGACCTTGTCAGTCCCACATCAAAAGTGAGAGTGTCCACTTGAGGAAACTAAACTCAAGGTCTAAATTTTTTTCTAACAAAATGCAGTAGAAGGGACTTTAAGTAACTTCCAAGACTGGGTAGAAAAAGCCATTCAATTTATGCCCGATTCTCTTTGAATTCCTGCTTTACAGGGTTTGTCTGTTGCACATGACCAAGGAGAGACCACATGGTCCTGCACGGGCCTCTGCTGTTCAGCCTTCTGCAACCTGAGTAACAGGTGTCAGGTTTGTGAGTGCAGAAATCCTCCAGCAAGCTACACACTCAGGCCGTGTGACATCACCACCTGAGACCCAGCTCAAACAGCTAGCCATAACCAGACCTGTGAGAAATAGCTATAATTGATTGTTGTTGGGTATACATTTTTATTAAGCAATAATTCACCTTTGAATGAAAAAGGTGCTGAATCCTTTATTTCTCATAGTTGGGAGTGAAAAAAAATCAACTTATCAAGTATATAAGAAATAGATATACAAATGTAATAGCTTTTGGATAACTGGAGTTTGTAAGTGTAAAATATGTAAGAGAAAACAAGCCTAAGACAAAAAAAGTGGTAAGCACTTCTAAAGAATAAGATTTATAGGGTGAGGTCAGTCACTGGGTGAATCTTGGACCTTCACATTGAGCTACTTCTTCAACACTTACTATCTTTTATTTTGAGACAGGGTCATACTAACTGTTAATTTGTCCCACCCGGGCTTGAACTTGTGATCCTCTGCCTCAGCCTCCCAGAGTGCTGAGGTGGCAGGCATGATCCACCATGCCCAGCATCTACTATTTTTAGCTGTAAGTCTTTGGAGCCATTCAACCTTTAAAGCTAAACACTCATGTTTATATTAATAAAAATAAAATTCAAACTAAAGGCAACAAAATGGAGTTACCTACCCTGTCTGAGAAGCAGACACCATGAGTACAAGGTGTGCCAAGGTAAAAAACAGAACCACAACTCACAGATGCTAACCTATTGTCTGCATGCCGCAGCTAACCTATTTTAATTTTTCTAACTTCCCATCCTTCTCTCAGTGTTATTATTCAAGAAAAGTTCTTGGGCAGGCCAGATAGCTCAGGGGACCAATGTGCCTGCTTAGGCAGACACAGGAGCCAGGGATTCCATTCCAGGCACGCTGTACCGGTCCCGCTTTGGGGCCTGCTGAGACAGCAATCAAGACTGGGTGTGGTGGCGCGTGCCTATAATGCAGCTCATGGGAGACTAAAGACTGCCTGATCACTATGAGTCTGATCTACATAGTGAGAACCTGTAGACCCTGTACTAAATACATTAAAAAATTTTCTTGAAACTCAGATTCATTTAGAGTAAAAATAGTGTGTCTAATGCCTGTATGCCTGTTTCATATAAGTGCACAAGCCCTTACCTAATTTAGGCCTCGGTTTCTCTCCATAATAACAAAGAAGTGCTCAGGATTGGACTTTTACATTGATGCCACCTTCACAATGTT
>NW_004524600.1:19081087-19083572 GCF_000260255.1 Octodon degus
TTTATTTATTTATTTATTCATTTATTTATTTATTTTGGTGGAACCAGGGATTGAACTCAGGTCCTTGTGCATGCCAGGGAAGTGTTTATTCCACTAAGCCATCTCCCCGGCCCTCTATTTAGCAACTCTTAAACTGGACCCTAAAGCTTTTAATTTCTAAGTTGCCTACCAGATTTAAAATGGTTAAAGACAGTGGGTCCCAATATTTTTTTCTTAAGAAACCATCGTACTCTTTAAACGATTGTAAATCTCAGATAACTTTTGTTTTCATTGGTTATAGCGTTTGATAATTGAAATAAAAATTATAAATAAAAAGGAAAAAAATTGAAATGCATTAGATTAGACATTAAAATAAAAATTGAGAAATTTTAAGTACTTATTTAAAAGTAACAACCAGTGAAGAACTAAAAGAAACTCTATTTAAAAGTGACTACCAGTTATGTTAACATAGTGTGTGCAGAATAAATGTTTAGTTTTTCTTTTTTTTTTTTTAAGGAACATTATGTCATTTATTGCAACATTTTTAAAATTTAAATATTCAAAATATATTTCATCATTAGTTATATTTGCACAAAGAAAAGAAAGCTGATGTTAATTTTCTTATTTTTACGATTGCTCCTAGAGTCCCATTTAAAACCGCAAGAATACAGTAATATATACTTTCTTTTTTTTTCAAATTGGTAGGACAGTTTCAATAATAACACATTGCATACATTCTTCCTAGTGGTTAATTGCTGTACAAGATGCAGACATGATATCCTATTTACAAACACCATTAGAACAAATCATTCTATTCATTAAGAGAATGTAACTATATATCTATCCTAACCATTTTGAATACACAGATACAAAATGGACATTTATCTGTATCCCTTTTTTTTGTTAAGCTCTGTTCTTTGAATATTAGAGGTGTGTAAACTCAGCAAAATGTTCTAAAAGAGTCTAGTAGCCCATAATAGTATTGGGTCTTCCGCTTGACTGGCAATGTCAGAAGTTGTTGACCTGAGTCCCCTACAGCTCAACATAACAGCATGGCTTTACTTCTTATATTTCGTTTTTCTACTTTTCTGCTGGATGGTTAAGACCAAGGTAAAGCAGGACCTATGCAACAAGAGATGTAGCTTTTGGGTCTGAGAAGGTCAGTGAAATCCCCTCAGGATTTATCCTGGGATCCTATACCTCAGATTGTAGAACCTTTGTCAGTGTCAGCCATGTGAATGAGTCACGGCCATTGCGTGGCCAATGGGCTCTCTGTGAAAGCCTAAGAGAATGTTTTCTCTCCATGTGACTCTCCTTAGGCACAATCTACATCATCGATTACTTTCCTCTTTGGCCCCATAATCTCCTTGATCAGAAAATTTGGGACACTACTGAGTTACATGATGTAGCAGTACAAGTTCTCATATGTCCTGAGTCTTAATTGACCTTGGAAGGCTAGGGCCAAAATGTTGGCTTTCCTTGCAGCCCTCCTTTTTCTTTAATTTTGGTCTGTAAACTTAGGTCGTTAACCATCCAGAAGACAAGCTTATTGTTATCACCTAACAACTTAGGCTGTTAAGCTTAACCTCAATATCTGTCTGAATATCAAACATCTTAGGCATAACATGGAACAGGTATTTTTCATCATGTATTGATATGTTGAACTTTAAGTCCCTACAGAATATGATAAAAAACATTAAAAAAAATAGAATATATTTTAAAAATAGGCATAAAGAGTTATATACTTCCTATGATTACACATAAGTCCAAAAATCTTACCATATACAACCTTGAAGCAGGTCAGTCCCACAATATTCCTTTTCCTGTCTCTTGCTTTCATTCACCACCCCCTTCTTCTTGAACAACCATCTACCTGAGAGACATCTTAGCAGCCACTGGCATGTCATGACAAGCAGCCCTTGTTCAGTAGACCAGAATGACAGGCACTCCAATCATGAAACTACTATTACAAATTACCATCTGCAGTGCAGTAGCTTAGTTCACAGATATCAGTATATATAGTTAGTCAGGGTGACAATCTTTCCAATTAACTGCTACATTAAACAATCTTCTGAACATCCTCAGGATCATTGTCTTGCACATCTTCTACATATAACTGTATGGCTTGACTTATTCATGTTTCCTAGCTCTTCTCCTTTCCCTCTCTTGATTATTTAGTCCTAGAGATCCTGCTTTCCTTTCACTTGTATTATATCTTTCTATTTGTATTTCTTCATTTGAGTTCTTATACTAGGGAGACTATATGATATTTACACATGTGTGTCTGGTTTTTTTCACTTATGAGTATATGTTCAAGTGGTATCCACTTCAATATAAAGACTTCGAGTTTATCATTCTTAATAGATAAATAATACTCCATTGTGTAAAAATACCACAACTTTTTCAACCATTCCTCAGGTGATGAGCATCTTGGTTGTTTCCAAGATTTGCCTATCACAAATTGTGCTGCTGTAAACATAGGCACACATATATCACTATGATATGA
>NW_004524600.1:19089574-19122760 GCF_000260255.1 Octodon degus
TTAAGATTTGCTTTATATAGTTGGGTGCTCCCGTGTTTGGTGCATACATATTTATGAGTGTTACCTCTTCCTCTTGAATTTTTCACCTAACCAGTATATAGTGGACTTCTTTATTTTGCTTGATCATTCTTGGTTTGAAGTTGAGAGTGTCTGAGAATAGGATTGCTACCCCTGCTTTTTTCTGAGGTGCTGGAGCATGTAACATTGTGTTCCATACTTTGACTTTCAGCCTATGAATGTCTTTACAAGTTAAATGTGTTTCTTGTATACAGCATATTGTAGGATTTTGTTTCCTAATCCACTGTGCCAGTCTATTTCTCTTAATTGGTGAATTGAGTCCATTGACATTGATGGTTAGAATTGAGATGTACTGACTTACGATTGACATGTTATTTACCTATTGTCGTTTACTCCTTTTTCTCCTGTGTTTAATTGCTTGCTGTATTTAGTTGGTTGCTTCTGATCTCATTCGTGGAGTTCTGATAGTTTTGGTCCCTCTCTAGAACATCTTTCAGTAGCCTGTTAGTGTTTGCTTTGTCATTATGAAATTCTTTAGCTGTTCTTTGTCATGAAAGTATTTCATTTTTCCATCAAACTTGAAAGAGAGTTTTGCAGAATACAGTAGTCTGGGCTGGAATTTGTTTTCATTGAGGACTTGAAGTACTCTGCTCCATGCTCTTCTTGTGTTCATGGTTTGTGAAGAGAATTTGGCCGTAATTCTGATGGGTTTTCCTTTGACTGTGATCTGCTTCTTTTCTCTAGCGGCTTTCAGTATATTATTCTTGTGCTTATTTTCTGGGATCTTGACTATTATATGTCTCGGTGTGTTTTTCATTGGGTTGAGGTTACCTGGCGTTCTGTATGCTTCGGTTACCTGAATGTCAGATTGTTTCCTCATATTTGGGAATTTTTCTGCTATTACTTCCTCCCATACTTTTTTAATGTCATTTGTATTGACTCCTTCTTTCTCATCAATGCCTATTACTCTCACGTTGTTCATCTTTGCATCATCTTGCAGGTGATGGATTATTCTTTCCTGTATCCTCGTTGTTTTTAAGAGATCCTTTCTTACCTTTTCAGTAGCTGTACCAGCATCTTTAAGATCTGAAACTCGTCTTCACTTTCACTTAAACAGTTTTGCAAGCTTGTGATTGAGATTTTAATTTCCTCTATATCTCTTTGACTCTGCTTCATGCGATCTATTTGTTTCCTGTATTGCTCATTCAAGGAATCCATCATTTTTCTAATCTCCTGTATTTTTTTTTATAAATGTCTTCTTTAGAAGCACTTATAAATTCTTGTACTGCAGTGTTGTTTTTCAGATTGGGTTTTCTCCCTATGTTTCTGTAGTTGCTTCTTTACTTTAGATTCTATGAGTTCTGAGAATTCATTTTTTATTTCAGAAAAGAATTGCGCTCTGAGTTCCTCTATAACTTTCTGCTGTTGCTTATTTTCTATCGACGCTATTAATTTATACATTTGAGCTGAGCTAGTGTCCTCTGCACTTGTTCTGGGTGGGCACTGGGTTTCCTCCATATGTTTCTGCATTTGATTCTTTACTGTAGATCTTATTAATTCAGGAATTTCTTTTTTTTAATTTCCAATCTGAGTTCTCTATACCTTTCTGCAGCTTTTTTTTTTTTTAATTTTAGAAGCCATTGATTCATTGCTTTCAGCTGTGTGATTCCCAATTTTTTCTGTGTTAGTGTCCTCTGCACTTGTTATGGGTGGGCTTGGGTTCTGAGGTTGCATTTTGTTCCTTCTCATCATTTTGTGTAGCACTGTCTTCTGACCTTTGTTGTAGATCTTCATTGTAGTTATAACCTTAGCACGTACTGAAGTTCAGGTTCAGATCTACAAAGTTTGAATTTATCCAGCTGTACCTGGCTTGGGTCTGGCTACTATGCTCAGCTCCTTCTTGCTGCTGCCCTGCAGGTGAACCTGTTGTGCCCCTCTGGCAAGATTTTCTGCTCCTGGTCTAGCTGGGTGGTTCTATCCTCTACACTCTCTGCAGGGATTGCAGCTGCAGGTTTACTCCCCAGGCCTGTATGCCAGGCCTGAGCTGAGCCTGGAGGGGACAAGTTGGAGTAGTGGGGAGAGGCAGCTCTCCCATACACTCACCGGGTCTGGGCTAGGACTTGGTCTGGGATCCCGGAATGCTGCAGAAATTTCTACTCGGTGGGCAGGGTGGGTTAGGTTCTGCGGAGTGATGGGAATGTCCCAAGGTGGTGGAAGAGGTTCTCACCCACACTGCACCTGGGCTGGGACCAGTAATAGGTTCTGCTGGTGCAGGGTAGCTGAAATCTCTCCCACACACTCACCAGACCTGGGCTAGGACTGGGTTTGGGTTTTTCCCGGAACACGGCAGAAAGTCCAGGGTGGGTGGTGTGGGGGAGGTGCGGAGTAGTGGGGGAGATCCCAAGGGTGCGGAAGAGGGTCTCACCCATGCTATGCCTGGGCGGGACCAGTAGTAGGTCCCGCCCATGCAGCGTAGCCAGAATCTCTCCCACACACTCTAGTTTTTCTAATTAAGAAAATTTAGTGAGAAGAGTAGTGTAACATTATATATTTGCAATTATTGTCTGGCCTATGGCCAGAGTCTGTCCTTCTTGTGCTTCTGTGTTCAATCCCTTGCACTATATCCCACTAGGTATCCCTGGAAACTTCTACCAAGCATTTGTAACAGAATGAGACAGAAGGCAAATCATGCCTTGAGATCCCTTAGAGATACATTAGCTTCACAGATTCTGAGAGTCCTGAGGACCCCACATAGGTGATGTTAGAATCCCTAGACCATGACATCCCAATGCAGTGACCCTGAGCAGTTTACAAAAAGAACCTCTCAAAAGTCAATCGATCTTCCGAAAGTGAGTGGATAATGGATCAGAGATGAAGCTTTTCTTTTGTTTAAAAGTGATGAGTGAGGGCAGGGTGCATCACTGACCTCATAGAGGTGGCATGTGATGGGGAAGAACTTTGTCTCTGGGATCAGACTGCACCAGTGCATTTTCTGCTTCCATTCTCCATCACTTGAGGCAACTTGAGCAAGCTGGCTTTTTATTTATTTATTTATTTATTTATTTATTTATTTATTGTGATACTGGGGATTGAATTGGGAATCTTGTGCTTGCCAGGAAGTCACTTATGCCACTGAGCTCTATCCCCAGTCCTCAGTCAGTCTTTTGTGTTTAAAGTGTCTATCAGGGTTAGGGGCATTGTTCTAAACATGTAGAATATTGACTGGTGTATGACCAGTGCTCACAGGCATTTGTATAACAATGTTAACTTTTAGAAAAAAAATCAACTTTTCACCTAGGGCAAAGGGGCTCACATGATCTTGGGCAAGTGGTCAACCAGGTGACTTCCACTTTTCTGAGCATCCTTTTTCTGCAGGGGCTGCTGTAAATCACCATGGAAATGCTATTTGTGAAAACACTGGAAAAGTTAAGTGCTATGGTGCTCTGCACATATGAAAATTTGCACTTCCTCCTATTCTCACCTGTGGGGTGATCTGCTACATCTAAATGTGTGATGATTTTAAGCATCCTGGTTCTTCTGGATTTTCTTGGGCATCAGCTATCAGAAAAGAAACTGGTGAAACATCCCTTTCTCTGTCTCTTGGCATTTTGAGTTTTGTTTTCTGAGCATCCTTCTTTCCAAAGTGGCTTCATCAGCCAGCTTTGTGGTATATGATTTGTTTTTCACATCATGTAACATTTGCTGAGTTTATGAGTCCCCCGAGGCCTCCCAGGAAAGAAACAGGGAGAGAGAGGGAGAGACAAAAAGCTCTAGAAATATCATTATGATTACCGTTGTTCACTAAAGCAGAAGGTGGTTGTATCTTCAATTCAAAGCTTTGCTGGGAGGATGGGGAGCCCAAAGAGCAGAGGAGCCTGGGTGGGCCAGTGAACCCTGTGACCAGGGAGGTTCAGGCATGGTGAAGCATGAGAGGAGGCCTAGGGAAGGCTGAGAGAGCTGAGGGAGAAGGAGCAGACTTGGTAACCAAGACTTCAGGACCGTAGAGCCAAGGACAGGCCTTCAAATAGGTGCATCGAGGGATTCAGTTTGTATCCAAGAGTATAGTCTCTTTAATGACTAAATACAGCCACAAACTTTTCAAACAACAAGATCTACCACTTTCTCTGTGCTTTAGTCTCTGTGCTTTAGTCCTCATTATGGAATCAAGAGAGGCAGTTTCCAGATTCAGTCGAATGATTTCACTATTTTTCCTTTGCAAACGGCGGTTGGGGCCCCCTAAGACCACCCCATCCACACCTTCAGGCCTAGAAACCTCACTTTTCCTTTGAGACTCAAGCTAACCACTAGCTACTCTCAGACATTCTGAGGGAATGTAGGTACTCTGTCTTGGTTTATTTGTATCATCTCAAGTTGGAGCTCCTGGAATATTAATTCATAAACGTTAGGTTGACATGACCATGTTTGCCCTGGATAGGGAGATTTTTTGTGAGTAAAGGTTACCACTGAAATGTATGTATCACCTCTGAAAGATTGAGATATTTTGTAGTTCATATTGGAATATCATGCAAGCAGGCACAGGGGCCGGGGGTTTGATCCCTGGGCCTGCTGTGCCAGCCCCACCACCAGGGTGCACTGAGATGGTGATTAAGACTGGGTGTGGTGGTGCATGCCTGTAATCCCAGCACTTGGAAGGCTGTAAACAGGCAGATTACTATAAGTCCAATCTAGAAGACCCTGGACACCCTGTAGACCCTTCCCTAAAATACAGCAAAAAATAAAAATAAAAATAATAGACATATTGGAATATCAGCAGATATTTGTGTAATTAATGCATAAATATGCAGAATTATATAGTCTGTAGGGCAAAAATACTAAACTAGTACACTTTCCTGTTGCTGGGACAAAATGCCTGACATCTACATCTTCAAGGGGGAGCGATTCATCACTTCAGTGGGTTGAGTCCGTGGTCAGTCAGCTCTAAGGCCGAAATCACATGTAAGAGGTCGTGGAGAAATGCTGCTCATGTCACAGGGGCCAGGAAGCAGAGAGAGAGAGAAGGGAGGAGCCAGGAGGAGGACACACCCTTTCAAGTCACGTTCCTGGTGACCTATTCCTTGCAGGTAGGATCCACCTCTAAACACAAAGACCTACCATAACTACTATCACTGGACTCTACTTTCCCTAATGAAAATGAAGGTGGAACACAGGCAAGGGGATTGGTAGCAACGTGGCAACTGTATGAGTGAGTAGGAAATTCAACTTCTCCCAAAACTTCTGCACAGGAGTGAAAGCAAGACAGTGGTAGAACAAAGGCTACTCAGAGAGTATTGCCATCAAAGGCCTTGTCCATGCAGAACCACTGGAAGTGTTATAAACACTCTGATTTCACTCAGCATCCAAGGGACTAGCTGGTGCTATGAGTGCAACTTGGGCTGTGGGCATCATCCAGAACTGTTTTCTACCACTAAATGGAAGCCTAATTTTGGACAAATTATATAACTACATCTAATCTCACTTTTCTATTTTTAAAACAGGTCTGAACATTCTTAAGTCAGTGAAGAGTTTTAGAAAATTCAAGGGATGGATTTTGTAGTTGTCTGTGTTTAAATTTAAGTTTAGACAGAGAAGTCCTAGGACAGTCTGTTTTCTTCTCTTTAAGGGAGGACAAAAATAGGACCTAGATGGATGTAAACATCAGATGAGTGAGAGCACATAAAATGCTTCCCTTAAAGCCCGATAGAAGGGCTAAACAAATGTAAGCCAACAGTTTGATTAGAAATGTATATGAAGCATGCAACACGTAGCAGAAGCTCATCCTTGGTTATTTCCCTGCCCCTTCAATATGTTCAAGTTGTACCATCAAATAGGCCGGGCCTTCTCACAGAGCTGCCAATTATTTTTATAAATGCTGAGTAGATGTATTGTCTGGAAATGGGACTCTCCTCCCTTTTCTTGCTGGACCATTTCCTTCTCCTCCTTCTTTCCTTCCTCCCTTCCTCCCTCCCTTCCTTCTTTGTCTCCCTCCTTTCCAATTATTGAGGGAGTTTGTATCTGTATAGGCTTCTTCCCTTGTGGAACATCTGCTGGGCTTTGCAAAATTCAGGAATCTTGCTCTTTTGTTGGTAGATTTGCTGTGCATCGTGAGGGTAAAACAGCAAAGGCTAAGAACTGTTTGCTCTATGCTAAATTATTGTGCATTTTTCTCCTGAAAACAAATTGAAGTTCTGTGCTGAAGAGGGTCAGCATCAGTGGCTGGCTCCTGCTATCCTCTCACTCCGGTGATAAATCACAAGCACACCTCCACACTGGTGTCTGGGAGAAAAACACATTGGAGCTGACAAAACACAGTTTAACTAAAAATAGAATTACAAGCTTTAATCTATATTGAAAAAGAACGTGGTGGGAATGACTGAGGACTGGGAGAGGGAGAGAAGAGAGGAAACAGTATTTTCTAATCAGCAGGAGCTTCTACCCCCTTTCCAATGAGCACTGAAAAACTGCCTACCGAGCCTTCCACTGGGGTGAGCTGCCTGTGCTTTGGGGCTCAGGTGGATTCTCAGACTTAACTGAAGCAAAATGAGCTCTTATCCTCTGGAGCTGCTTTTGTGCCATGTTGGAGGGCTGAGGGCCAGGGGCTTGCAGTGGGGTACAGCAGTGTCAGCCTTGGTGATTTGGCTGGCAGGGAATCCAGAGCTCTTGCAGCTCTCCCTGGCTTCCAAGAATTGTGTGTGGACAGTTGTGGTCCTTGGGACACATTTTTCATAGATCTCCAAAAATTCAACCTTTGGTTTTCGACTATGCTATAGTTCCATAGGTTCGTTCCAAATTCCAGAAACATGGACAAGGAAGAACTGCCCAACTGTGAACTATTACAACAGCATTAAAATCCACTGAGATGTAGAAATAATTTCAAATTCAGACAGGCTTATCCAAGTTGTCAGAAATGAGTTTTGTATATGTGACTATTAATCCATCAAACTCTGAATGGTTTTCAAGCCACAGATGTTATTTTTATTGATTGAATTTATCATAGAAGAAGACCTCTGCATCTGGGCAAAGTTGCAAATTTTTGTGTAGATAAGTATAGGCTAAGAGGATGTACTGTCAACACTTTGGTAGTTAAATGCCTTTATGTAGAGCAAATGAGGAAAAACAGGGTATTGTTGACTTATCTAATGAGTAGGAGCTCTTCATTGAGGTGTCCTTTTACTTTCAAAAGCCCTTCAAATCTTCTCTTTTATACTCCCATCAGAACAATGCTACCTATTTAAGATATTTTAAAAATCATGGATGAAGACATAAAATTCTCCCTAACAATTTTAATTTCACCTGGTTACAGGATCAGTTCTGTCACTACAGGTATACTTCCTGTGTGGTTCCTTCCTGTCTGCACAGTGCGACAAGTGAACTGGGTCAGGGTTATCCTGAATGGTTAATTGATTTTCTTCCACCTCCAAAATAGCAACAGCAAAAAACTTTGTAAATAGGTTCAGGTCACGTTGAAGAGAACTGTCTCCTGTGTAGTTTACCAATAGTAAAAAGTGATCTGCTCACTGAATCTCAATATGCTTTGTATTGCAAGACTACTTTTTGATACAGTGGGAGAAGAGAAAGTACTTTGTTGAGTGGTATGAACTAGTCACAATCTTAGTAGAAAGAGCTAGAATGTCTGAGTAGAAGCATTGAGGAGAACACAGATGAAATGACTACAGAGTGGTGAGTAGGATTAAAGGGCAACAATAAGGTAAAGCGAACTTCCCAAACAATCAACATTAGGACTTGGTACTTCTCTGGGCCTAAAGAGTAAAGAGGACAGTGTGGTTATCACAACCTGGAGAGGCCTGTAGCATCAGGAGTGGAAAGGCCAGGGGACAAGTGCCATGACTAGATAGAAGGGACACAGCCACTACTAACCCAAGGCCCCATAAAATGGGTGCCAGTGAGGTACCTTATTCTCTTCTTCATATTATTGTTTGTTCTTCTTACTGGTCCAATAAAAATCCAAAGTCAGTGAACAGAGAGCCTATAGATATGGTTAATGTTGCATAGGGTTCTTGGAGACCAAGTCAGATTTGCACCAGCAATTTTGAAAACCAAAGCTTGGCAAGCTGCAGGTGCAGGGAAGAGCACTGGCTGGGATCTTGAGTCTGAAGGCAACCATGAGGCTGGATTCTTTCCTTCTCAGGTAATCTCAGGCTTTTGTGGGATTGCACAAAACCCACCCCAAGAAGGGAGAGAATATGTGTTACTCAAAATCTACTTATTGAAACATTAATCACATCTAAAACATAACTTTATTCACTATCACACTAGACTGATGTTTGACCAAGCAAAGTACAGTGGCTACTGTACTTACTCAGGTTTATACATAAAATGGGCCAAGGCACTGTGCAAAGGATTGAAAAAGGTTGAGAGGGAACCGTGGGGAGTGGATAGAATATCCCCGCACCTCGTAGACTTCCCACCTTTCTACCTTCCCGCCAAGCTTCCTAACAGTGTAAAGCAGGAGTGTCTTGTGTAAGCGCTCAGCCCCATACTCCACACAAACCACAGCGGATTCCTCAAGAGTATTCACTGAATTGACTTGAATGTTACAGAAGCAAGTTCTGAAAACAAATGCTTGGTGAGGTGGCCCTGGGGAGGAGCAATACCTCAAGAGCAATTTTCAAGGAAAAGGTAAATGTCATCACAATTTCCTATCATCTTTTGAGCATAGGGTGATGTACCACATCAAATTAATCAGAACTGATCACATCTGCTAAGGTTTAAGGCCAGATGACATTCGCAAACTCCACTTTATGCTTTATTAATAGAATAAATTTAGTTATTGAACTGGATGATCTCCTCTGCTGGCAAAGACTTTAAATTTCTCCCTCTGTAATCATGCAATTATAGAAGGATTGGCTATATTGCTAAGGTATGATGGTAGTCATTCTTCAGGTAACAATTGTTTTCTTCTTGAAAACAATCTAGTCTTAATGGTGCGCACCTGGCAGCTATGTGACACCAGATTTGCTCCTAATGAAGAAATGAACTGGGAATCAGAATGCATCTTACGTGCCTCATGGTAGTGGGGATAGAATGCAAATGGTGAATGGTTGAGAAGGCCCCAATAAAGTGCACTCTAGGGGCTGGGGAGATGGCTCAGTAGAATAAGTACTTCCCTGGCAAGTGCAAGGGCCTGAGTTCAATCTCCAGTTCTGAAAAAAAAAAAAAAAAAAAAAAAAAAAAAAAAAAAAAAAAAAAAAAAAAAAAAAAAAAGGCACCCTGGTTTGTTTGACAAAATGATTTTGAAGCCACTGAATGATTTGTTCTAAAAAGCTACGGAAATGTCATCCTCTGAGAAATCACCTTTTTTGAAAAGCTCATTTCCATCATTAACAGGACAGCAGTAGAGATGGAGCTGGCCATGGGTGTCATGGGGACACAGAATGGCACCTGCAAGGTCACTCTGCCACCGAGGAACTCAGAAGCCACTGATAGAAATACCAGCTTGGCTTTGTGCGTCAGATGGTTCTCTTGTTTCCCTTGCTGTCAGAATGGGCAAGTCTTTTCAATGGAAAATCAGCAGTAAGGCATCTGAGAATGAAATTAAAGAACAGTGCAGATGTTTTATGTAGATATGGGAAGTTCTGCTGAAATTAGTTTTTGGGGATGTGCAGGACAATGAGGGTGACAAGGGTGGAAATGACCGACGTGTGTGCTGTGCTTGTACCACTGCCCAAGTGAAGCCCATTAATCTGTATATCCTATAAAAAGACTTTGAAACTAGTTTTCTTACAGGGACAGCCTGGGGCAAGAGTTTGAAGTATCTGAAACACAAGAATGTTTCTTTCTACCTTTGTCTTGGGTGCTCTTGGAAAGTTCATTTTATCTCCTCAGGCTGCGCGCGCACACACACACACACCCCACACACATACACCATTGTACAGCTATTCTGGGTCCCACATAGCTTGACTTAGCAGTTCTTCAACTTACCAGGGTCCATGGAATTTCTCTCAGTGTGCAGAGGGCCTAGGACAGAACCTAGAACACAGAAGGTGTTTGGAAAGTCTGTCACGAGCAAATTAAACTTCAGTAGGATACTTGATAAGACGAGCTGCAGTTTCTTCTGGGGCAGAGGGCTTACAGTGTAGTAAGTCCTTCTTAAAGCTGAACTTTGTAACGACAGGCCTTCTGGTGAGGTGATAGGCAGGGCCGCTGGGGCGGCTGGCCTTTCCTGGCCGTGGTGGAATCATGTTCTCTACCGAGTGCTGTGTGGAGGCAGAAGGCGGCTCAGGCCTTTCTGGGGCTCCTGTGTCTCAGCCCCGAGCATCAAGCCGCAGCAAGCTGCCGAAGCAGGCACCGCCGCTGCTCTGCACCAGAACACAGCAGCAGGAGGGAGGCACCCGCTCTGCGGTCCTCGGAGCACAGCCGGAGCTAAGGCGCTCCGCGCTTGTCTGGCGCTCTGCCCAGTCGCCATGGGTGCTTCGTCGTTTCTCCTCTCCTGGGTCCTTTGCTTCATGAGGCTGACTCTACCTCGGGGAGGTCAGCAGAGGTCTTTAGTTCCCATCTGGACCCATTGGAGGACTTGCAGATAAAACTTGTTTGTTTTATTTTACATTTTTATTCACCTGACTGATTTCAACTTGCTGTTTAGGAGTATGAATCTTGCAACCTCTGAGCTCCTTAAGAAAATTAATATTATGATTTTCCAATGCTTTTTTCTCTTTATTTCTTTATTCTCTTTCTGTCTGTCTTTCTTCGTTAGCTTTTATTAATTTTATTTTATTTTAAAGAGAATAAAAATGATAAAATGTGATACAGAAATTCAAAAAAACAAGATGATAATGAATTCAACCATGGTTATTATATTGCATACTGTTGTCTTCAAAGTAGTTGCTCGGATTACCAGTTATAAGCATGTATAATTGATCAAAAAACAAGCATTAACTGTTCCTTTTAATAAACCAATAGAAATGAGTAGCACAGTTATCTTAGGTTTCATATATATATATATATATATATATATATATATATCCATCCATCCATCCTTCCTTTTTTTTTTTTTTGTGGAACTGGGGGTTGAACTCAGGCCCTATGCTCCTATGCTTGCCAGGGAAGCACTTATTCTATTGAGCCATCTATCTCCCTGGCCCAACCCTTTCCTTCTTTCTTTTCTCCTTTCACTTAACCCAGTTTCTGTTGCCTTTTCAGTAGTTTCGTTCCTCTTCACAGTACCAATTGTACCTTTCAGATTCTACTTACTCTTTCAGGTTCTTACACTAGGGAGACAATGTGATGCGCACACATGCTGGTTTGACTTATTTCACTTATGAGTATGGTGTCTAGTTACACCCACTTACCAGGCTTATAGCAGCACATTTTGTCATAGCTAAATTTTTGAAACCACCCAGATGCCCATCAACTGAGGAATAGATAAAAAGATGCAGTGTTTTTATAAAATGCAATATTACTCAGCTATAAAGAAAGCTATTTTATTTTCTCCCTTCCTCCTTTTCTCCGTCTCTCCCTTTCTGTCTTCCTTTAATTCATCTTTTCTCTTTTATGTTTCTTCCTTCTCTTCCTCCCCCTGTCCCCTCCTCTCTGTCTCTCTTTCTTGTTTGCTTGCTTAACTTAATTACTTAAAGCATTACTACATCATCTCTCCCTTAACATATTCTCCTGTGACTTTTTAGTCCAAAGGGGAGTTTCACCTGAAAATAAAGATGGGGGTTCTGAAATGAACACAGACTTACCCCTGCCTAAGGATGCTTGGATAGATTTGCATCCCTGGTCCTATTGCTTTTGACCAGGAGCAGCACTGATGGTTAACTCAACTTGTTTCTCAGATGTTTTCATTTTCTCATTATATTATGCGTGGAGAGGGAAAAAAGTTAGAAAGTATTGCTCTTGAGAAGGCATCAGCATATATTTTCTATGAAGGGTCACATAGTAAATATTTAGGCTTTGCAGGCCATGCTGCCTCTGTCTCAATTAATCTCTTTCATTGTAGCATTAGAGAGGCATGGTTGTGTAGCCACAGACTATTAGAAATAATAGGTGGTAGGATGGAGATGTGGCCTGGACATTGGTTTTTTATTTATTTACTTATATTTTGGCCCACTCAGCCCACCCTGAGGGCAGGGCTGGAGTGGCATGTGGTGCTGGGGATTGAACTGCGGTCCCCTGCACCTGCCTGAGCTTGCCTAAGCAGGCGCTTTAGACCACTGAGCTATCTCTCTGGCCCAGGCACTGGTTTTTTGGCATGAATTTGGCTTTCCTTGGTGTAGTTGATTTCCTTGGCGTCTGATCCAGTGTCCTTCTACCATATCTTTTGAGTCTGTTCCATTGCCCTGCAACCCTGGTGCACAGCTCGCTTTGTCTCCAAGCAGACCCAGGAGTGCTCTGTCTGTGCTGTCAGGGCAACATGGTCAAACATTTTCTCAGTCTTACGTAATAGCATGTAGCAAAATCATCATCTCCACGAGACTGTGAGGTCCTCAGTGGTGACTTGTGTCATGGGTGTACCCATTCTTAGACATACCACTGCATTTGTCACATTTTCATCCTCAATGTTTATCATATAATGAAGAAGAAAGTGAGGGGGGAAGATCTTCTCTTGTTGCATGCTATAAGTTTCAAGGTCTCCAAGGAGTTTGTTGTCAGGAGAAGGGGGTGGTGACAAACAAAGTAACGGTGGAAAAAATTAATGGATTTGGAGAGAAAGTGGGACTAACAGCAGCAGGAAGTTGTTTTAAAACTACAGTGTTCACTGTGAACTACTGAGCCTGCATTGTGTCAGAATTACTTGGTGTTAACCCAGATAGAACTACATCATAAAATATATTCTTTAAGCAGTGAAATAAAAGGTTACTGTGGCAAAAAGCAATTCAGCAATGCATTTGTAGTACCTCTGGGGCTCTACAATTTATGACAAGCAAATGAACCAGAAGTGAATGAATCAAAAGCTATAATAAGGAGGACTGCAAACTATAATTTAGTTAATAATATACCTCAATTACGAAGCACATCTCAAAACCTTATGAATTAGTGTTTCTCTCTCTTCTCTCTCACTTCATTATTCTTCTGAATTTTTCCAAGTTTTCCCAGTGATATAATCATGTAATGGTATTTTGTGAATAGTCTCATTTCATCATACTCCAGAACTACACAAAACTTCTGTTTTAAAAAAGTACAAGTGGGGCTGGGAGGAGAGCTCAGAGGCATAAGCATCTGCCTGGCAAGTACAAAGTGCCAAGTTCAATACCCATCCCTGTGTGGGCCATGCAGGCCCCAGAACCAGGCATGGTTGTGCATGCCTGTAATCTCAGCACTTGGGAGGCTGAGACAGGAGGATCCTCATGAGTTCAAGACCAGCCTGGGGGATACAATAGTGAGCACAAGAACAGCTTGAAACTGCATAGAGAAACCCTGTCTCAAATAAAATTAAATAAAATAAAGTAAAACAAAAAAACCATAAATATTACATAATATCCCTTATATGAAATCACAAAGTATAAATAATTTTTTAAAAAATAAAATAAAAGATAAATAGGAAATAGGGAGATAGATCTTTTGTATATGGCAAAGGGATTACAGGTTGGAGGGAATGGAAAAGGAGGGGAGAGGAAGGACAATGAGAAGAATTGAGGTGTATTATATACCCCTAAGAATAATACAAACATTATATGAAAGTGCAAACTGATAAAAGCTTGCAAATTTCATGCACTTGCTTTAAGTGTAGCACTCAAAGCCTATTTCTTTAACTACTCTGGTTTAGCAACCAAATATTTTTAATGATGGGTACAATATAATGAAATTTAGGAGATAGAATTTATAAAATGTCAAAATTACAACAATGTTCCTGTATTTATAATACATTATTTTTACTTTTCCACGTAAGACTGCCGCAGGAGCTCAGGCCTAGGCACTGAAGCTTGCACTCTTTCAGCATTGCCCTACCAGGGCCGGTCTGCTTGTCGTTACTAATGGAAAAGGCAAAGCAGAAGTTTGCCATCAGCTACTCCCATATCAAGATCTTGATAGCATGAAACACTGTTGTGTAGTTGGGGAAAGTGCATTTTTGTTACTTTTTAAAGTTTACTTTATTATATGCTATCATTTTGCTCTGAAATACCCCCCCCCCATTTATACATTGAAGAGTTTTCCCTCGTACAGCAGCGATCAGTGGTGATGACATCACAAGGGCTTTAACCTCATCAGAGGATTAACCCATGGATGGATTCATAACTTGATGAGATTATTGGAAACTCTCCTTGGGAACGTGGCCTTGGAGATGGTATTAGTCAGCTTTTTCATTGCTGGGACAAAATACTCACCACTTATAACTTAAAGGAGGAGAGATTTCTCCTGGCTTAAAGTTTTGATGAGATTGACAATTTTGGCTGGATTCCAGGCAGAAAGAACGTGGAGAAAATGCATGGCAGGGCAATGCTGTTCGTCCCATGGCAGCCAGGAGGCACAATCAGAATGGAGGAGCAAAAAGTGAGAATGTGCTCTTCCAGTTCCTGCCCCAGTGTCCAATGCCCAGGCAGACCTGACCTCCTAAGAACACAGGCAGCCTCAGAATGCATCACTGGAGGGGTTGAGTATAGCCCCCCCACCATGCTCCACTCACCATCTCTGAAACAGATGAGACTCTGGGGGAACATTTTAGATCTACCTTGTAATATTTCTCTCCCAGCCCCCCAAAGGCTCATGTCCATTTCATTATGCAAAATGCATGTAGTCCAGTTCTCAGAATTTCCAAAGCTTTAACAGTTCCAGCACTACTGAAAAGTCCAAGTCCAAAGCATTTTCTGAGACTCAAGGCAAACTCTTAGTCTTTATCAAGAAAATTAAATACTTGCAGCACATACCAGCACAGGCCTATATCTTGTCCTCCTCCACTTCTCTTGCCTGCTACTCATCATGAGGGGAGCTGCTGTGCTCCATGATGTGCTTGTCACCACGAGACACTGCCTCATCTGGTGCCCAGCAGGAAAGGTGCCAAGTGACAGTAGGATGAAACCTCTGAAGCTATGTGCTACAACTTTCCTCCTAATTGTTAATTCTCTCAGGTATTTATTCACAGGAACAGTAAACTGACACAACTATGTATTGTACTATGATTTTATACCCAATAAGAGGTTAAAGTTACAAAGTTTTACTTGCTGGGAAGATGCTTTTTTAAAAAATATATATTTAATATAGGGTCTACAGGGTCTCACTACACAGACTGGACTTGTAGTGATTCTCTTGTTTTTCACCCTCCCAAGCACTGGGATTACAGGTGCACACCACCATGTCCAATCTCAATTGTTATCCTAGCATGCCCCAGGGGCAGTGCAGGGATGGCAGGCTGGGGATTGAACTCCCAGCTCCTGCCTCTGCCTAAGCAGGCATTTTAATCTGCTGAGCGATCTGGCTGGCCCTGAAAGATATTTTTTGATAGTCTTTTCCCAGGCTACATTATTGAAGTTTTAAAGTTACTTTAAAAGGGTGGTATGTTTAATACTCAGAAGATAAAATGTATTAGTTAGAAGAGAAAAACCTAGCAAAAAATGCTGGATGACAGATGAAATGAAATATGCAAGCTTGTTGCTGAGTGAAAGGCATCAGGTACTGAGATAGACTTGCTTACCTGAGGGCTACAGGTGTAAAATCACTTCCTTTTGTATAGCATTGACATATTTACAGTAATTTATAACATCATTCACAAAGGTAGGAAGTGGCTTTCAAGTAAGAAATGAAGACTATGAAGGCAAGTGTTAGGTAGAGAGAAGCACATTCCACCTTAGTTTCTTTGAGTATTGTTTTGATTTAAAAAGAAGAGTAAAAATGTCTATCTCTATGATTCCAGGAGACTTGGATGGTACCCAGTGGAAATAAAGACAGAATTATGAAGCGTTAGATACTGTGGACATCAGCAAACAAGAAGTATCTTTCTGTAGTAGGAGTATCTGCAGCTATGGTACCCTGGGACTATAGAGGTTGTTGTCAATGTTATTGTCACTATGTATGGGACTTTGAGGAAGTCGTACGCAGATGTCTCAGCTTTGTTTCAGCGATACCTTTGGGTGCACTAGATCAGGCCTGGAGTGACACTTCTGTTAGGTATTTGAAGGAATAGTAGAGTTTCTGAGACCAATATGGAACTAGCAGTAGGAAATAAGAACAGCTTTATGAAGATAGGTGAGGCTTGGAGGCAATTCTGCCTCCACATCAGGTACATCATCCATGTGGTGTGGAACGTGCAGCATGGTACACATGATGTATAGATGATTCCTCACGCTCTAACTTTGGTGCATCAACAAGACCCCCATCGCTGCTGAGGCAAGATGGAGACTTCCAGGCATCACATAACTCCTTCACGGGTGCCTCTTAACATAGAAACAAGTTTGTACCATACTTACATGATTTGAAACAATATATGAACCTCTAACACAACTTCTTTTGACCTTGTTTTTACTTTATTTTATATATATATCATCACATTCATCCTAGGGAACCCATACTTGTACATGACATGTCTTGCTTCTTCTTTTTTGCCCATCCCCCTCCCTTTTCTTCAACCCAACTTCTCTTGCTTATTTACAAAAGCTTTGTTTCTATATTTCTTCTATTCTTTCTTTTTCTTGTCCCTTCTTTCTTTCCCCCTCCTCTCTCCTTTATTTCTGCTCTCATTTGAACAGTATTTTTTTTCTTATTTTCCAATATCTTTTATACATTTTTGTTTTGTTTACACTTTTGGATTCTTATACTAGAGAGAAATGTTGTATTTAAACATTGTGTCCAATTTATTTCACCTAAGAGTATGGTCCCAAAGAGCATCCATTTAGCTACAGATGTTTCAAGCTTACTCTTCTTTTTTTTTTGTTATAACTCTCTATTTTTACTTCTTCTTTTGAGTTCTTACACTAGGGAGACTACACTTCTTCTTCTTCTCTTCTTCTTCTTCTTCTTCTTCTTCTTCTTCTTCTTCTTCTTCTTCTTCTTCTTCTTCTTCTTCTTGTATTTTAGGGAAGGGTCTACAGGGGGTTCAGGGGCTCACTACTAGATCAGACTTGTAGTGATTTGCCTGTTTACAGCCACCCAAGAGCTGGGATTACAGGCACAGGCCACCACACCCAGTCTCAATTGCCATATCAGCATTCCCCAGGGGCAGGTCTGTCACAGCAGGCCTGGGGATAGAGCCCTTGGCCCTCACACTTACCCTTTTTTATGGCAGAGTAGTACTCCATTGTACATAAAAAGCACATCTTTTTAATCCATTGGTTGTTGATGGGCATTTAGGCTGTTCCCAAGATTTAGCTATTACAAACTGTGCTGCTATAAACATGGGTGCTCATATGTCACTGTGATATGATGCTTTTAATTCTTTTAGAAGAATACCAAGAACATGGCTGGGTAAAATGGAACCTCTGTTCTTAGATTTTTGAGGAAACTCCACACTGATTTCCACAGTAGTTGCATCAGTCTACACTCCCACCAACAGTGGAGAAGAGTTCCTTTTTTCCCAAAAGCCCTTCCAGTATTTCTTATTGGTTGATTTCTTGGTAAGAGCCATTCTTCCTGAAGTGAGATGGGATCTCAGCATTGTTTTAATTTGCATTTCTTGAATGAACAGTGATGTTGAACACTTTGTGATATATTTATTTTTAGTTTCTAGGTCTTCATCTGAGGGTGTACTGACCTTTTTTCTCTTTTAATCAGTCTTGACTTGCAGTCCGCTTTGTCTGCAAATAGAATAGCTACCCTTGTCTTTATCAGGTTCCTCTCATTTGGAGCATTGTTTTCCATACTTTGGCTTTGAGCCTATGAATTTCTTTTGAAATTGTATGTGTTTCTTGGATGCAACATAATGTTGGATCTTGCTTCTTGATACATTTTTGTCAGTCTTTTCCTTTTGATTGGTAGAATGAGACCATTAACATTGATAGTTATAACACACATCTATCTATCTATCTATCTATCTATCTATCTATCTACCTACCTGTTGACTTATTTTTACCATCTTTTTCATCCTTCTTTCCCCCTCTGTTTAATTGCTTGGCATGCCCAATAGTCATTATGTTGGGATTTATGAAGTTATAGTTCTATTATGTCTTTCTAGAATGTCCTGAACATTATGCAGTGCTGGTTTAGTGTTCATGAATTTTCTCAGGTGTTCTATGTGTTGGAAGTATCTTATTTCTTCATCAGTTTTGAAAAATAGTTTTTCTTGGTTCATCAATCTGAGTGGAAGTGGTTTTCTTTTCAGACTTGAAATATTTCACTGCCAGCTCTTCTTGACTTGAAGGTTTGGGGTGAGAAGACTGCTGTCATTCTGATTTGTTTTCCTTTATAGATGATTTTTACTTAACAGTTTTGTAAACATTCCATTTGTATTTTGAGTTTCTAGAATCTTGAATGTTATATGTCTTGGTATAATTTTTTATCATAGCTAATTGGAGTTCTGTATGCCTCACTTTTCTATATGTAAAATTCTTTTTTCCCTGCTTGGAAACTTTTCTGACATTACTTTTTTGAGCAGATTTTTAATGTCCTTTGTGATATCCCTTGTTTTTTCAGTGGCTCTTATTAATCTTGTTCTTATTATTTTATTCTTTGTGTCATCTAGCAGCTGTTGGATTGATATTTAATGGTCCCTTGCTCTTTTTAAATCTTTCTTTTCATGAACACTAACTCAGTCCTATCTTCTTTATCTGATATTCTGTCTTACATTGACTCATTCTGCTGCATGTATTTTCAATGGAATTTTTAATCTTCTGGATATCTGTCTGAACTTGTTTTATGCATCCCATTTCTTTCCTGTGTTGGGTATTCATTCACTTTTCTAAGTGCCTCTATTTTAGCTGTATCTTTTTTAGTCACTACACATATCTTTTGTTATGGTAACCATTTCTGTAGCTATTGTACAAATTATTTCTGATTTTCTTTTTTTTTTTTCTAGACCTCATTTATCTGTTTTGTTACTTTAGCTGTTAGCACCTCAAAAGAATAGGTGGGTAGCTATCAAGTTGTTCCACCTCATTACCTCATTGGCCCCTGGGTTTGCCCTGGTCACCTGGACTTCTGGAGTTTTGTCTTGCATAAATGACTTCTTGTTCTTTTTTTAAAATTTAATTTCTGGGCTGATGTTTGTAAATTGCTTATGGTAAATAGCTTTATTGCTAGTATTTGGAACCTTTAGGAAATTACTATTTCTTAGAGATGTCTTCCAGGTATAGGTGGCTGTTGGGTATTGTGTTTTGCAAGAACAATTTATTTGGGAATGAGAAGCTAATAGCAACATGGCCCAGTGCCTGGTTCTTTGGCACTGGTCTATACTGTTATGACCCTTAGGGATTTTCAGCTTGGCATATGAAGGAGAACAGATGATTAGAACAATTATGTCTCCTTAGCTAAAATAGTATAATCAGCTTAACAATAGCATCAAACACAGCCTAGAAAATGACAAACTATGATAACTATTAATTTACCATCTTTAACTGCATGAACTAGATTTTTGGCTATATAACAAAATCTAAAACAACTTCTAACTGTTTTCAACATATCATAGGGCTTCTGATAATATAGAGCATGAAACTCAAACACCCATGAGACAAATTGTTTAAATTGTATTATCAACTTCTAATGAGATTAATACTTCCCAAATTGACTTGGTTACTTCTTTTTCTCTACCCCTCCTCCTTATTCTTTCCCTCTTCCTTCTCCTTGTCCTCCTCCTCATTATTTTTCTTCTTAAGAGAGGATCTTACCATTTAGTCAAAGCTTGCCTTGAACTCACTATGGAGCCCTTCCTAATCTTGAACTTATGACATTCCTCTTATTTCAGCCTCTTGAGTGCTTGGATTATAAGCATGTGCCACCTGCTTAACTTGATTTTCTAAACCATCTCCCATCTATCGCTTCTCTATCCACAGTTTCATAGAACTTCACATAGAAACTATTAGTGAAAATTGGGAAGTATATAGCAGGATATGCATGTGTTATGTGCAATAATATATCATTTTGTATCTTGGGATTTTAATATCTGCAGAAAGTTCTGTAACCAAGCCACCATGGGTATTTAAATTTATTGCTACTTATAACTATCACTGCACTGTTTCCTTTTTGAATAATGCTTAATGTATAATGTGTTGGTAGAAGCAAAGTTGAATTAGTATAGCAATACAAAACTGTATTTTTAACTGTTGCTAATGCAAGACATTTTCATCATTACTAAAAGGAGAAAGCATTTTTTGCCTTCCTGCTTGCTTAATTGTATGTAGCATATCAACAATAGAACTTTTCAAATTTCTTAAAACTGGGAAAAAAAATTGGGAGACCAGTTAAATTATTCATTATCAGTTAGAGTGCATATTAAGCTCTCTTTAGGTAGATTTTTTTTCTGGTAACAGTGATGCCTCTCAGTTATGTGAAATCTGAGCAGAGGCAACTTTGGTGCCATTTCAATAATAAATCGTCTTTGAGCTCCCTGTGAAGGTAACATTGCACTGGCCAAGTGAACACTCTTCCATTCAACCAGGAACATGGTGGAAGCCAATGCTTTAAGCATCAGCATTTTCTTTGCCTAATGTGTTTCAATGCTCTATAAACTTAAATTGCCTAAATGGTCTTATTTTTAGCAAAGAAACATATGCTATGCACAAGATGTGGTAGAAATTTTCTTTCATTATTTTTCTTTTTAATGTCTGCTTTTGGATGAAAACATGTACTTCTTGTTATTTTGAATAAAACATGCAGAGTCTTCAAGTTACCTCTGGAACACACCAAAAGATATTTATTACTAATTATGAAGTTCAGATGCCTAACATTTATTTGATGTTTACTGTGTTACAAGATTTTTTTAAAAAAAGCTTGAGTGATCAAAATGTTTTTAATTTTCATAACATAAGTTTTATGAGAGAAAGAGGCTTTATTATTACTTATTTTACAGGTGCAGAAATAGAGATGTGAAGAAGTTACATTGTTTTCTCAGGGCTCCACCACTATTAAGGCTCACCACCATCTCTCAGATAAACAACATTGTTGTGTAAAACATTGCTACCAAAGGGGCAGAGAAGCTTCTTGTTCTCTACCTGTCTTATGTCATCATCAAGGCTCAGATTTAATGAGTTGACAAATGACAGGTTAGCAAGAAAAATCTAGCAAAGGTCAATGTACATGTAGGTGCAGTGTTCCAAGCTGGACTTGTTCAAAGAGGGTCTCTTAGCCATGAGACTACCTTTCACTGCAATTAATCTTGTAAGAAAGGTTAGCAGAACATACTACAACGACATTTGCCAGTTCAGTGTGTTGACTACTTTGAACTAAGGAGACGAGAAGAAACAGAACAAGGAGAGCTCTCTGTCTAAAGGCAGGAAATAATTTGTCGAAATGGCCCTGATCCCCAGTAAAAGTTAGTAACCCCAGGCAACACTAGATTTGGTAATTTTGTCTTCTTTATTGCCCACTACACGTTTACTTTTCCACAAGTTGCTAACCTCAAAATAAATATCTTTTTCTTTTGCCCTGTCACTTTTCTAAAATTTATTATTACTTTGTTAAGGTGCTGCATAATCTCACATTCTCACCACCCTTGAAAGTTGCTCCCTAAGCACTCCTCTAGTATGGGCAAACACATGTGCATTGTCCTCTGCTAGATTTTTCTTGCCAAACTGTCGTTTGTCAGCTCATTATATCTGGGTCTTGATGATGACATAAGATGGGCAGAGAGCATAAAGCTTCTCTGCCTCTTTCAGTAGCAATGCTTTACACAACAATGTTGTTTATCTGAGAGATGGTAGTGAAATAATACCGTCATCTTCCATCATATAGACGAGGACTGTGAGCCTCACCCCGACAGAAGAGCTCTTCAGCACTCATGTGGCTTTTTAGAGCAGTTGCCTTTGCATATATGCAAGTTCCTTACCTCCTGATTTAACTGAGAGAAGACAGAAAACATTTAGAAATTTACCTGTGCTAATGATTTACAGACTTTTTTCTTGTTATTATTCTCCAAACTGTGTAGTAGAGCAGCGTTTATGTTATATTATGCATTATAAGTAATCTAAAGATAAAGCATCAGGAGGATATTATTAAATTGCATGTAAATGCTACCTCACTTTACTTAAGAGATAGGAGCATCCACCAATGTCTGTCCCCCAGGGAAGGGGACATCCTATAACCAATCACATGTAGACACCAAGGCGCCACTGACTGTAGTGGGTCCACTATGTGAACTCTGCTTTTCTGAAGTGAGCTTCGTTTTGTCCAAGACCACACACTTTTGCTCAGTTTAATGATACTAAGATGTTTGATGTTTTCATTGGACATTCGAAGGCCTATTTTAAGAGTGAGAAATAATTTAAGAGCTAATTCCAAAGAAACTTTCCAAGGGACTTGGTATCTCACAGAGAAAATTACTAATTAAAGTTGGGACTGGACTCCCAGGGTGCTTATAACTGTGAATTGTAACTTGGAGGCAAGCCCTGAACTGAGGGTCAGCCTGGGCTGCTTTTCTGAAAAGACCCCTGAGAATGTAAAAATGTGTGGTGTAGTATTAAGAAAGTTCTTACGGTTGAGCTTTGGGGCCTATGGAAGTTTTGTACCAGTTTTAGGAAATCAGCTAAAACTAGGTCACAAAGCCATAGATGCAGTTAGATGGATCTTGTCCAGTAAAGTCAACCATATTTGATTTTTTGGCATAGGACTGAGAAATGAAATTTAAAACCTACTAGAGGATTTCAATATTTTCACTTGATATATAAATGAAGGATGTTATTTTATTTTTGTAATACCTACAATAATTCCTTCTTTTCTAGAACAGGTAGGAAAGTACTTTTTAACTACTTTGGAAACAGTGACCGTACCAAAGAAAATCAGAGGTTGTTTATAAAATGAACAATTATTTTCAGCATTTCATTCTTTATTCATAAGTATTTACAGCATCCACCTATAAACTATTTTACAGTGCATGTAAGAGAGGAAAAGACAGGCTAAAAATTCTCTAGTGCTGCAGAGAACAAAAGGAACAAGAGCACAATTAGGTAACTGGAGTTTTAAAGAAGATAGCTGAAGCTTTCCATCGCAGCTTGTGCCTCAGTTTCTGATGACATGGCCTTTGAGTGGCAGAAAGGAAGCGGAACAGAGTGGGATCTGGAAGAATGCTGATGAGCTTCAGGAGGCAAGATTTCTGCTTACAGCTGGGCTTCACGCTGTCCTGTGGAAGCGTAGAAGTTCTCCACCCGGTGGGTGGCCAGCTCCAGGTGAGCTGGTGCGGTAGGGGAAGGCAACGGCGGGTCTTCACCTTGCCCTTGCTTTCATTTTCTTCTTCTTCCCTCCAGAGTGAGCTGTCTTATGAGGTCCTTTGCCCTGAGCATAGGGGATTCCCATGTCTTTCACACTTGGAGCCTTTGGAAAGGTAGGGCTGAGAACAGAGCTGGAGGGACTATAAAGGACCCCAAAAAGTGGAAAGTCCACAGTGACATTTATTGAATTACTGCTCACCATCTATTAGTGGGCAAGTATTGTTTTGTGAAGCATTGATATCACTTATTCTCTCTCTCTCTCTCTCTCTCTCTCTCTCTCTCTCTCTCTCTCTCTGTGTGTTAAATTACATTGAGACGCTCTGTCTCAAACTGTCACTAGTCCAGTGGTAGTATGTTTAGTAATCTGAATTTTTGAAGCCAATATTCATATTCCAACTATGCACTTATAGTTTTGTGACTTTGGAAATATTTTTCAGCCCATTTCTGGCTTAGTTTTCTAATCTTTACCAGGCATAATATAATAACAGCAACTATCTTAGTCTCTTTAGGCTGCTTTAACAAAAACGCCATCATTCAGAAGGCTTATAAATGATGCAAGTTTATTTTTCGCTGTTCTGAAAAATCAAAGATCAAGGTGTCTGTGGATTGATTATCCTCTGTCTGGCTATTACTGAGATGATCATGTTCTCACTCCTCACTGTAAACTCAAGTGGCACGCAGACAGACAGTGCCCAGAACTTCTTTCGTTAGCATGTTTGCCAATACTTTTCATGACCTAATTATGTCCTAAAGGTTCTAAATCCAAAACCAATCACATTGGCACTTAGATTTTAACATGTTAGTGGAAGGGGGCACAAAAATTTATTCTCTAGCAGGGCCTTTCTCAGAGGATTGTTGAGATCATCAAATAAATTAACAAATGCAAAGCACTTTGAACAGGTTAAGTTAGAGCTCACTGTGTAATATTAGTATTTGCCATTAGTACTGTCAGGTAAGCAGCCTGGGCACTTGTGAGGCCACTGTCCTCAGGAAGAGCTGAGTGTCCTCAGACCATCCAAACCACGCAGTCTGCCAAGCAGCTGAGTTCCCTAAGCTTAACCCCTAGAATATGCAGTAATGGACGAGCGCCTCATGGAGCCTTCTTGCTTTCACAGGCTTGTTGTTCTGGCTTGATTTCTCCAAGGAGTGAGGACAGGGACTGGCCCACCATCCACAGGAGCAGTACACAGAAAATATTGTGTCCTCCTAGACACCAGGAACTGTTCTGGCTGCTGATGTTGTAAATGGCGCAGATTCTTGCCTCCAGGAATTGATAGCCAGGAAATAGTGAAAACTACATTTTTAGTAAGATAAGTAGTGATAAATGCTACAAAAATGAGGTTAGTTAAGGAGGACGGACATTGGAATGGGACAGGGGCTGCTGTAATTGAAGTGGACATCATAAACCTGTGGGATCTGGTGATGATACTAGAATATAGACTTGAAGAAGAAATCTGGAGGTTCATGCAGATATCTGGGAGAAGGGTCTTCTTAAAGGCAGCTCAGGCTCCAAAGTGGGAGCATGTTTGGTGAGTTGCAACAGCAACAGCTCCATGGAAGTCAGTGTAGCTAAAGTGCCCTGGACAGAGGATGGAGTAAAGGAGGTAAGGCCAAGGGATCAGGAAAGGTCAGGCCATGGAGGTCCTCAGATGCTATGAGAAGGGCTTTCAATTTTTTTTTTTTTTTTCAGAATGGGGGATTGAACTCAGGCCCTTGAGTTTGCCAGGGAAGCACTTACTCTACTGATCCATCTCCCGGCACCAGGCTTTCAATTCTGTCCTGGGTCAGATGAAAGTCCTTGGTGGGTTTTGAGTAGAAAACTGACTTGAAAAAATAACATTAGCTACTGGGAGCAGAACAATCAGGATAGGGACAGAAATAGAGACACTAAGACAAAGTCTAAGGAAAAATGGGAATGATTAGAGATATGGGACGAATATCAGAGTTAGTGAAAGGCAGTGAATCCTGCATGCTCACAAGAGAAAAGACCAGGGGAGTTTTCTGAGACATTGAAGTTAGAGGTGTGTGAGAGAGAGGGTGCAGGAAATCCAGCCACGCTAAATGGTTGCAGGTTTAAACGCTGTGCCATTAAGCCTGCTTTTTTGGATGTGACAGAACATCAGTTCAAAGTAACAAGTTAAAAAATGTGCACACACACACACACACACACATACACACACACACAAAGAAAACCACAGAAAGACAGACAGAGAGAGGGAGAGATAAAGAGAGAGACAGGAGAGAGAGAGAGAGAGAGAGAGAGAGAGAGAGAGAGAGAGAGAGAGAGAGAGAGAGATTTCTCAGCTATGTTCTCACTGCTTGTACTTGGAGAGGGCATGACCTTCTTCATCCTTGGAGAAGAATCTTTTGCAGCTACAGTCTGGCCATGCCCTTCTGTGGGCTGCACCAGGCTTTCCAAGGCAGAGTGCCTCTCTCTGTAGCCCCACATTGGGAGAGTGAACCATTTCCCAAATGAACACCAAAACTAGTTTAGAAGCTTTGACCTTCACTCTAACACTGAATCTGGGGGAATGTCATCGGTACACATAGGCCAAGAACCCAAAAATGGCAGCAGTGGGCACTAGCCTTTCTTTTTGGAACTTCAGGTGACATGAGACAGTAAAATAAATGGATTTTTGTGTTAAGGAAGACTTGGTAGCCAGCAAGTAAAGTATGAAAATCTAAACCAACCCTAGTGAGATTGGTAAGTTCATTTTTTGTTTTCAAATCCTCCTTCTACCTCTTCATGTCCACAGTAGTCCCTGTAAACAAGCAAGGTAGGAATATAGTGCCAGTGCTCTCTTCTCTCTCCAGCCACAAATGTTTGGAACAAAAGGAAAGAAGATTCAGAGAGGAAGAGAGAGAGAGAGAGACAGGAGAGAGACAGAGAGAAAGAGAGAGGGGAGGAGGAGAGAAAGAGGAGGAGAGAGAGACAGAGACAGAGAGAGATATAGACAGTGTCAGAGACAGAGTCAGAGTCATTAGCCAAGGCCAGGAAACCTTTAGTTTCCTGCGTCACACTTGGATTTTTAGTCTTCTTACTTGGAGACCCTGCTCCTCCTAACTGTACAGAAAAACATAAGATATATTTAGTCTCCAATGTAAAGTGCTGGCAATACAGTGACTTTTCTTATGAGTTTTCCACATTGTGCAGACATTTTCCTTGACAAAGAGACTCAAAACACCACATAAAGCAAAAGAAATCAGACAACGCTCAGTCTGAGAAGTGAAAATTGCTTCAGGAAATTATCACGGGAGACTATTTTTAAAATACTTTGGACAAAAGCATCCACATCATATTCCAAAGAACAAAAGACTCCTTAAAAAATCGAACAAACAAAAGGCTAAGTGAACACAATGAACGTGTGAGGAGTGGGAGTGTGTGGGAAGGTGGGGAGCTGTCTCTGAGGCGGGCAGCACTCTCTACTGAGTGTGTGCCTATGGTACCTTCTTTTTCAAGGACAATGATCTAACCTGGCATGATAAGCTAGTCACACAAACCAAACTTTTCATGGTGAGAATTAGTGAAAATTCTCATTTAGTTTTGCTCACGGCATTTTGGAATGGACAGCAATGATCGACACAGCTGCTTAAGCTTTGCTTTGGGAAAACCTGGGCTCAATGTATGTATTTATATACCACACGGAATTAATCCTCTTGCCCCAAGTAGCTGTGTAGCTCACAGAGTCTCCTAAAACAGCTCTGATGTTGGTTAGTAGGGAGGACTTTCCTGAGGCCGCTGTATTTTGCATCAATGTTGCTGTTGTTCCTGTGTTCACCCACACCCTCACTCTCACCCCTTCTTCCCCACCTAGATTCCATGATATCTCATCGGTGTCTACTGTGCACAAGGCTCCAACTACACTGAACAGCATGAGCTTGTGGAATTTGTAGTCTCATGCCGTGTTGAGTGTTGTGGGGGGAGGGATTGTGTAGTCAGTGCTTTTCCCCTGGAAGACATTATAATAAAAGCTTTGCTAAGATCCTAAGTTTTAAAAAACACCATGTAGTAATTCGTTAAGTAATTGAGCTCGGCAGCTCATCCCTGAAGTCTTGCTTTCTCCTTTTTTCAATCTTCTTGTCTTGGCTGTTTTCATTTTGTTTCTAATTTTGAGAATGAGTAATTTGTGACAGCAAATTTATTTATTGCAAGCAATGCCAGATAAACTTTGGTTTAATATTTCATCAACTGTTGACAATGCTTGCCTTTCAGTTGTGGATGGCCTTTCATATAGATTTTGGTGTTTCATATTCATTTCTTTGAATAAGATGATAACTGTTCTTGAAGGTTAAAATTATGAAATGATTGCACTTGTCTCTTTTGTTTCCCCAAGGCTTTTGGAATAAGTTCCTAATCCCATTGCTTGTCTTTACTGGTCCTAAACAGTATTTGCTCTTGGAAGATTTTTTTTTTTGAGTACCTGTGGTTGAAGTGGTAGGGAGTGTTCTGATTCTGGACATTATGACTGAAGAGGTGTGGAAGAAGACCTAGATGATGTGATTCTCGCTTAATGAGAGTCTACCCAAAATAGGAAGTCCTCTTTGATTTTATTTATAGTACTCTAAATTTACACTGACTTTGAATAAGGAGGCTTTTTTTTTTTTTTTTTTTTTTTTTTTTTTTTTTTTTTTTTTTTTTTTTTTTTTTGGTGCTGGGGATTGAACTCAGGAGCTTGCATTTGCCAGGCAGGCGCTTATGCCACCGAGCTGTCTCTCTGACCACACATACATGATTTCTGTTGAAGAAGGTGCACTGTTTGGGGGCTTAATTGAATTAGGTCTAATCAGCAAAATCAACATAATGTTTAGTCTTCCTACTGTGCAAAATGTGAATAAGTAGGAGTATGATGGCATTTTAAATAAATATCTTGATTATCTAACTAGATGCAAACAGAATTTACAGTAGTCCCTAGCTATTTAGCAGTTTGACTTTTGCAGACTCACTGTTTCATGGGTTTTCAAAATATATTAATCTAAATTATTTATCTAGGAATTTTTGCCGTATTGCGGGATTTTGCAGTACTGTACATGATAGGTATGTTGTTAAAATTCTGTAGGTTTATGAGTTTAGAAAATGGTAAAGAACATTAGAAGGGTATCTAAAAGTATGGGAAAGGTTTATAAGAGCATGGGAAGGGTTTATAGAGCATATATATATATATATATATATATATATATATATATCACTACTTCACTGATTTTCACTTATCATAGTGGTGTCTGGGACATAACCTCTGAGATAAGTGCTGGACTACTATATATATTATCAATAAATTTCAAGAAGTTAAAATTCTATAAATTTTGACATGACATAACTAACTAATTCTTCTTAGAAAAAAATACATTACTCAGCAATTCAGACTTTGGTTTGACCCAGAAGCGGTATTCATTTCTGACCCTTCATCAAAGTCATGTTTACATTAGGATTATTGCTCATTTTGCACTTGAGATGTGAAAAAGAACTGCAAGATAATAGACCCTTGACATTATTTATCACTATGATGGCTCAGTGACATGGCTTTGTGGCCCCTCTGATCCATGTGATAATCATACCATGCAACAGGATAGTAGCTGTCTTGCTGAGTTATTGCTCACTTGACAAGTGCAAGCGACCTGTCAATTTTAGCATTATGAGGGCTTTTATTACATAATGTGTTCCACTTGAAACTCCTGCCATTGTTCTCCTCACCGAAAAACAATTTATCTTGATGTTGTCTATAAAAGCTTTTGTACAGACATGCTACACCTACTATCTGGAAGGGAGCATGGTGCCTCCTGGAAAGTCTAGGATTAAGCAAAGAAAGAAGAGAGAAGGATGGAAAGAAGGAGAGAAGAAAGAAGAGACAAAAGGAAGGGAAACAGAAGAAGAAAAAGAAAGAATGAAAGAAAAAAGAACAAGTGAGGAAGAAAGAAAGAAAATGAAGAAAGAAGAAAAGAAAGAAAAAGAAAGAAAGAAAGAGAAAGAAAGACAGACAGACAAGGAGGGAGGGAGGCTGGGAAGTCGTGTGCAGGAGAATCTACTGTGTAGGTCAGTTAAGTAATGTAACTTATGAACATGAGAAATGAATTCCAATTTAGAACCTAGAGAGAGGTACCATGTTTTCCACATCCGTTGTGTCTCTGGGAACTAGAGACGAGGGTTATTTTATCAAATCACACAATGGGTAAGGACACCTGGCAGGGGCTTTACTCTTCCACAAAATGACTGTGATCTGTCAAAAAGCTATTGAATACACTTCTCTTTTGCAATCCAATGCACTAATATTTAAGGACTGCTTTGGAGAACACAGGAAACTATTCTTTTCCTCAGAGCTATATGTAGGTTCTTAAACACACTTCAGGGTTGGGGTTGCTGTATCTAAGTGCAGGCAGAATGTCTGCCAGTGATGAGCAACAGTGTACACCAGGATGTCGGAGGAGCTCTGCTCCCTATGTAGTTCTCCGTTGTCATCTGTGACTGTGTCCCCTTTCATGGGTACGTGTCATCATATTTCTGAGACAAGTAAGGGACATATGGTTGAGATACTGTTGGACTTTTTTTGTATTTGATTATGTACTATATTACGTGGCAAATTTCTCAAGCTATTTTAAAACATATTTGTTTAACAGGAGAGAGTACTTATTCAAGGGCTATGTGACAAGGTATGGACTAGGCATACCCATACGGAATACATGTAATGTTTTTCTGGGAAAATATTTCATGTACTTTTTCTTACGTATGGCAAATCAAATGAAGGGTTTAAGGATACAAGTTTGAGGTGGGAGATGAAACTAGTAAAGAGAAAGGGCATATAACTGTGTATGAGTATGTTATTTATTTTCTACTGACAAGATTAGTTTCTCAATAAAAAAGGAAGGTTTTTTTTGTCTTTTCTCTTAACTCCTCCCCAAACATGTGAGAAATATGTTTCAATATATAGTTTTAAGAGAATTTCTCCAACAGTCTATTTTTGAAAAATCTCAAACCTCCAGAAAATTTGCAAGAATCGTATAATCAACACCCACCTGTCAATTACTTCGATTCACCAATGGTCAGCTTTTTGCCACACTGACTTTCTCATTCTGTGTAGCTATTTTCTGGTCTCTCTTAATGTTAGTTGCTGATAATCATGGAACTTCAGCCCTTCATATTTCAACAATTATCTTCTAAGAACAAGAACATTCTCCTGCAAAATTACACAACAATTATCAGCAGCATGAATTCAATGTAATTTACCCCTGCAGTCTCAGTAATGTGTTTCATATTTTTTAAAAATAAAATTCAATCCTAATTAAATATCACAGAATTGCATTTAGGTATTAGGTTCAAGGTACAACATACTGCATTAGGGAAATACATATTTCCTAGAGCACTACTAGGTAAAATTTCTCTTTTATAAGAGCTGGGGATTGAATTCTGGGCAGTTATCCTGAGCTATATATCCATTGCTTTAAAACAATATTTTAAAGGTCTGGGGAGATAGCTCAGTGGACTAAGCATCTGCTTAGGCAAACACAGGGACCAGGTTTGATCCTCAGCATCACATGCTACACTGGCCCCACCCCAGGGTGCATTAAGTCAGCCACTGACACCAGGTGTGGTGGGGCACACCTATAATCCCAGGGCTGGGGAGGCTGAAAACAGGAGGATCACTGTGAGTCCAAGCTGTGTAGTGAGATCCTGTACCAAACAAATTTTTTAAAAAAATTACTTGAGATAGGTTCTCAATTGCAACATTGCCTCAGACTCCCAGACTTGTGGGATTATAGGTATTCACCACCATTATAGTAAGTGATCACCTGGCTGATTATGCTTTTCTAATCTACAAAGGAAGCTTCAACTTTTCCAAACTCACAAGGCCACTCAGTTTGTTGCTTTTTCTCATGAAAGGGTCCCTTCCAGTGCCATTTGCTCTGTCAAGACCTTGCTGATAGCACTGTATTTCTACACCAGCTGTAATTCTGTTATTCAAAAAGGTCCCTCTTTGGAGTTTTATTTATATGGGAACATTACTTTTCCTGAGGTAAAGAGGGTGACATACAAATGTGGCACAAGGATTGGCAAACCTTGCCTGTAAGGACCAGAAAAAAAAAACAATTTAGGCTTTGTAGGCATAAGCAGTCACATACTCATCTCTACCATTGTACCTGAAAGACAGCTGGAGACAATATGTAGACCATTGGGCGTGCTTGCTTGCCAATTGAAATTCATTTGAAAAAGCAAGTACTAACCAGAAGTTGGTCCATGGGCAGTAGCTATAGACTTTTCATCTATGTTAATACTCCTCTAATACACTAATGGATAACAGTAGTTAAGGAGTGGTCACTTTGGTTGCTTAATTTTATGATCATAGCAGCACTCTTTACATAGGCCTTTGGTATATAAATGTTTTTATTTGGATCTCAGGTAATAGTCATGTCAGTCTAAGACATTAAGTCATACTCTATGCAAAGAAAACAGCTTTCATGTCTACAGATTACTCAAAAATTGTCAACCAAGTAAGTGATCAAATGATATTGAAAAATTCTCCTGAAAGTCTTGACTTCTGGTTTGCAGCTGCTCTCTTGGGCTGGTGGAAGCTGCCTCCGGGACTGTAGTAGGGCTTTGGAAAGGAGGCTTTAGCAAGGTGGACAGAGGTCTTAAGGAAACTCTAGTGACCTTCAGGATGACTTGCTGTCCATTTTCTCAGATATTTGATGGTACAGATGTGCAGAACCTGGGCCAGCAGGCCACCATGGCCAGGACCTTCCATATGAAAGGAGGCATCTTAGTGATGCCTCCAACGAGGTGCAGTGCTGATGTGCTGCCCTCAGCTTTCTGCATCAACTGCTGCATTTGGTTGTGTGTATCAAAAATGGTACAAAAATTTTTTAAATATAATTTAAAACAATATTTTAAAGGTCTGAGGAGAGAGCTCAGTGGACTAAGCACCTACTGAGGCAAACACAGGGATCAGGGTTCGATCCTCAGCATCACACACTACACTGGTTCCACCCCAGGGTGCACTGAGTCAGCCACTGACACCAGGTATGGTGGGGCACACCTATAATCCCAGGGCTGGGGAGGCTGAAAACAGGAAGATCACTGTGAGTCCATGCTGTGTAGTGAGATCCTGTACCAAACACATTTTTTAAAAAAAATTAATTGAAATAGGTTCTTAATTGCAACATTGGGACAGCAGGTCACCATGACCAGGACCTTCCAGATAATTTTTTTTTTTTTTTTTTTGTATTTTAAGGAAAGATCTACGAAGTATTCAGTGTCTCACTACTGGATTGGACTCATAGTGATCCACCTGTTTACAAGCCTCCCAAGAGCTGGGATTACAGGTGCACATCACCACACCCAGTCTCAATTGCCATCTCAGCATGCCCCAGGGTTGGGGCTGGCACGGCAGGCCTGGGGATCAAACCCCCAGCCCCTGTATCTGCTTGCAGGTACTTTAATCCACTGAGCTATTTGGCCAGCCCTTAAATACAATTTTTGACAATTGAATTTAAAATCCATATGGAACATATGCAAATCATGAGTTGGGCTGTCTCACTGATATTTTACTAAATAAATGCACCCATGCAACTACTGCTCAGTCAATAAATAAAGCATTGCAGACCCCCAGCATTTACCTCACCTTCCCTCCCAGTAAACCCCTCCTCCAAAGAAAATCATTATTCTGAATTCTATCCTATAGATCTTTTGTCTGTTTTTGAACTTTATATCTGTAGAATTATATAGTGTGTATTTTATTTTATGAAAAACCTAAGCAAAATTTCATAACAAAAGCAGAGGTTAACCGTAGTTGATGCTTTGTATGTTATCTTCAAGTAGTAACTCAATGTGCAAGAGAATGAAAAGGGTTCTCTAACAAAGAATAAACAGGTATCAGTCCAAAAGTTTCTTTTCAAAAAATAAAAGAAGCTAGTAGCATAAATGAAACCAATTTATGTTTTT
>NW_004524600.1:19122860-19135202 GCF_000260255.1 Octodon degus
TCTGGATATTAGTCCTCTGTCTGAAGAACACGTGGCAAGAATCATTTCCCATTTTTTATGTTGATTATTTCCTTTGCTGTGTGAAAGCTTTTTAATATTATATGACATCATTTGTTGGTTATCAGTATTATTTATTATGCCATTGAGTTCTATTTAAAGAAGCTCTTCACTGACAAAGGATCTACAGGCCGCAGTACAGGGTTTCAGGGTAAATCCTGAGGGGATTTGATTGAGCTTGTCAGATACAGAAGTTACATTTCTTGTTATATAGGTCTTGCTTTATCTTGGTCTTAACCATTCAGCAGAAAAGTATAAACATGAGGTATAAAAAGTAAAGCCATATGAATATGCTGAGCTGTAAAAGGCTCAAGTCAACAACTTCTGACATTGCCAGTTCTGCGGATAACCCACTACTATTATGGACTGCTGGACTATATTGGACTATTTTGCTGAATTCATGTATCTACAATATTTAAATGGCAATGGATTACCCATCTCTGACAAAACTAAACAAAAAAAGGGGATACAAATGAAGGACTATTTTGTATCTGTATATACATATAAGATAGATATACAACTACTTAATTCAATGTGAAGAAAGATTTGTACTAATAGTATTTGGACAGGCTATCATATCTTCACCTTGTACTATGACTAACCACTATGAAGAAAACAATATGCAATGTATTAATTATTGAAACTGTCCTATTAATTGGTTTTGAAACTGTCTCATTGCTATTTGCTTCTTGATAAAATTAATAAAAAAATTTAAAAAATTTCTTTAAAAAATAAAAAAGCTCTTAACTGTACCTACCTCTTCAAGAGTTGTACCTTTTTATATCCCATCAAAGACAACAATATGTAATGTATTAATTATTGTAACTGTCCTGCTAACCTGTTTTGAGACTGTCTCATTGCTTTTTGTTTCTCAATAAAATTAATACAAAAAAGAAACAGTTAAAAAATAAAAATATTCCATCACATTAAACGTTTTTGTTTTAACATTTCAATCTTCGATCCATTTTGATTTCAATTTAGTACACAAAGTCAATCTTGTGCATATGGATATCTAAATTTTCCACCACCATTTATTAAAGAGGCTGTCTTTACTCCAGTACAAGGTGTTTTTTTTTTTTTTTTTTTTTTCAAAACCAGGGATTGAACTCAGGCCCTTGCGCTTGCCAGGGAAGCGCTTATTCTACTGAGCCATCTCCCCGGCCCCTTCCAGTACAAGTTTTGATCCCTTAGTCAAAATCAAATAGTTTTATTGCCTGGGGTTGTTGCTACTTTTTCTATTCTGCTTCATTGATCAATAAGCCCATTTTTCTGCCAGTAGCACACTATCTTAATCATTGTAGAGTTCTAACATAAATTCAGGTCTGGGATTCTGATATCAGCTGTTTTGCTTTTGCTATCCAAGATAGCATTTGGTATTCTGAATTTCTTCTCATTCCACTGCATTTTAAAACAGTTTTCTCATTTATTTATTTATTTATTTATTTATTTATTTATTTATTTATTTGGTGGAACTGGGGATTGAACTCAGGCCCTTGCACTTGCCAGGCAAGCACTTGTTTTCTCTAAATCTGAGAAATGCCATTCATATTTTGATTGGAATCACATCAATTCTGTATATCAGGTTTGGAAGTATAGCCAGTTTTCTTATATTGGTTCTGTCTATTCAGGATAAGGGGATACCTGTCCATTGTCTGATGTCTCTTACAGTTCCTTTTTGTGTGATGTGGTTTTCACTGTAGAGGCCATTCACTTCCTTAGTTAGGTTAATTTCTCAGTGTTTAATTTTTGTGTGTGCACTTTTTTAGTGTCTATTTTTTGCTTGGTATTGTTTGTGGGACTCACCACTATTTATGTTGCAGTGGCTTGCCATAGAATAATTTGATTATATGAATATTTCACTCTTTACTATCTTCTCTGTTGATGGAAGTGTAGCTGTTTTCCATGTTGATACACAAAGTCACTGCTCCTGTGAACATTCTTTCAAGTCTCAGCTATTTGAAGGGCACTGTGCAAAGAAATATGACTCAGTCATACATCAGAGAAAGTTCATAGACACTACCAATTTCTCAAAGCTATTCCACCAATTACATCCCACCAGTTGTATGCGAGTGCCAGTAACTTTTGAAATTAGGTTGTTTATCTTTTTATATTGACCTATAGAAGTCTACCTTTTAGACAAGAAAGAAAAAAATTACCTTTATATATATTACAAATCCTTCCTTTGATTCCATAGTACATCATGTTTTTAATTTCCCTAATTATGCCTTTTGATGAGTGGGTAACTGGTTTTAATAGCATTAGCATTTTTCTTTATAGTTGGTATTTCTTGTGCTTTGAGAAATGTTTGCTTATCTCAAAATAAAGAATGCATTCTTCTGTGTTTGTTCTCCAGAGATTTTGTGGCTTTACCTTTCTCATTTCATTTTAGAAGCTAGTTGAAAATATTATTTTTGTGGGAGATGAAGCGCAGGTCAAGACTCTGATTTTAGTCTGGATATTCAGAGAATTTCGAATTTATTGAAAAGGCTGTTCTACCCCTGTGACATTTTATTGCTGACACTTTATAAATAAATGGCCCTACATGTTTCTGCACCTTATGAAATTGATTCATTTGTCTATATTTTAGCAGATACTATATTGCTTGCAGTACTGAAGTTTTTTTTTTCTTTTCTTTCTTTCTTTTTTTTTTTTTTTTTTGTACGAGGGATTGAACTCAGAACCTTGTGCTAGTCAGACAGATGTTCATTCCACTGAGTTATATTCCTGGCAGCAGTACTGAAGTATTTATTTGTTTTATTTATTTATTTTTGTATTTTAGTATAGGGTCTATTGGGGCTCACTATGTATATTGAACTCTTAGTGATCCTTCTGTGTTCAGCTTCTCAAGAACTGAGATTACGGGTGACAGGCGTGCACCACCATGCTCAATCTCAACCGCCTTCGCAGAGCACCCAGGGGACAGGGATGGCACAGCACACCAGAGATTGAACCCTTGCCACTACGTTTGCCTAAGCAGGTGTGTTAATCTGCTGAGCTGTGTGGCCGGTTCTCAGTACTGAAGTTTTAAGGCTATCTTGAGAACATTTATATACTTTTCTCATTTTCAATATATTTTAATTTGAAAATGACTTTCTTTTTTTGTTTTATTAAGAAACAAATATCAATGAGACACTTTCCAAGCTGATTAATAGTACATTTTCAATAATTAATACATTGCACATTCTTATCTTCTCAGCAGTCATCAACAGCTCAAGAAGCAGCCAGGACATGCCGTCCAAACACTACTACTACAAATCCTTCCTCTTACTGAACCAAGCGAAAGCAGCTGTACATCTATCCTAACTATTCTGTATATACAAATACAAAATGGTCCTTCCTCTGTATCCCCACTCTCCAGTTCAGTCCTGTCAGAGATGGGTATTCTATTGGCATCTAAATATTATAGGTGCTTGAATTCAGCAAAACAATCCAACGTAGTCCAGTAGTCCACAATAGTAGGGGGTTGTCCACAGAAGTTGTTGACTTGAGCCTTTTACAACTCAGCATATTAAAAGGGCTTTACTTTTTATACCTCGTGTTTATACTTTTCTGCTGGATGGTTAAGACCAAGATAAAGCAAGACCTATACAATAAGAAATGAAACTTCTGTATCTGATAAGGTCAATCAAGTCCCCTCAGGATTTATCCTGTAACTCTGTACTGAATTTTGTAGATCCTTTGTCAGTGTCAGCCATGTGGATGAGCCACGGCCAATGCTTGACCAATGTGCTCTCTGTGAAAGCCTGAGAGAATGTTTTCTCTCCATGTGACTCTCCCCAGGCACACTCTACATCATCAATCACATTCCTCTGTGGCTCCATAATCTCCTTGATAAGAACATTTGGGGCACAACTGAGTTACATGATGTTACAGTATGGATTCTCCAATGTCTTCAGTCTTCACTGATCTGAAAGGTGAGAGCCAAAATGTTGGTGGACCTTGCAGCCCTTCCTTTTCTCCAATTTTTGATCTGCAAACATAGATTGCTAACCCTCCAGAAGATAAGCTTATTATTATGCTGTAACATATGCAGTTCAGTTTACCCTAACTAAATATTGAACATCTTAGGCATAATGTGGAACAGGTATCTTCCATCAAGTATTGATGTGTTGAAATTTAAGTCCTTGCAGAATGTGAAAAAAATTTAAACAATAGGAATAAACACATATTTTTACACAGAAATTTAGAAATCTAACCATATACCGCATTGTAGCTGGACAGTCTTGTGACTTTTTTTTTTCTTTTTCTTGTGTCTTTTTAAAATTTATTACTCATTTAAAAAAATAAAAATAAAACATTTTACATGTGAGACAGTATGGAAATAATTGGTATATCATGACAAGAAGTATGTATTTAGAAGACCAGAATGACAGATATTCCAAGTATGACCCTTCTATTACACATTTCTATCTTCAGTGCAGGTGCTTAGTTCACAGGTACCTGCATATATAGTTAGTCAGGTTGAGAATCCTACCAATTAACTACTAGTTTCAAAAACCTGCTGATGTTCCTCAGTATCATTGCTTTTCCATCTTGTGCATACAAGTGTATGGTTTGTCCCTGTCGTGTTTCCCACCTATTCTCCTTACCCTCTCCTTGTTGTCCAGTCCTCAAGTTCTTGCTTTCTTTTTAGTTGTGTTATACCTTTCTATTTGTATTTCTTCTTTTGACTTTGTACTAGTGGGACTATATGATATTTACACATGTGGATCTGGTTTATTTCACTTATGAGTATATCTTCATGTAACATGCACTTAAATATAAAGGCTTTGAGTTTATCATTCTTTATAGCTGAGTAATACTACATTGTATAAAAATAATACATCTTTTTCAACCATTCCTCATGTGATGGGCATCTTAGTAGTTTCCAAGATTTGGCCATCACAAAATATGCTGCTATAAACATAGGTACACATATATGACTAAGATATGATGTTTTCAGTTCCTTCGGGAAAATTTCCAGTAGAGGAATAGCTGGTTGAGATGGGATTTCCAGTTCTAGTATTCCAAGGAGTCTCCACACTCATTTCCATAATGGTTGCACCAGTCTACACTTCCACCAGCAGTAGAAAAGTGTTCCCTTTACCCCACAGCCTCTCCAACATTTGTTGTTGGGTGATTTCTTTATGATAGCCATTCTTTCTGGGGTGAGATGATATCTCAATGTTGTTTTAATTTGCATTTCACAGATGGCTAGTGATGTGGAGAATTTTTTCATATACTTATTCTCTTCTTTAATTTCATCTTCTGAGAAGTGTGTGTTCATCTCGGATGTCCATTTCTGGATTGGGTCTTTAAATTTTGGAGCACTAACGTTTTTTAGTTATTTATAAATTCTAGAGAGCAGACCTTTGTCTGAGTACTTATTTGACAAGATTTTTTCCAAATTTGTGGGTTGTCTTTTCACTTTTTTGGTAATTTTTTTTGAAGTGCAAAAACTTCTCAATAAGATGAGGTCCCAGATGTTAATTCTTTCAAGTGTTTCCCTTGTGATTTGATTTTTATTCAGGAACTATTTTCCTACCCCTATGTCTTCAAGAGTTCCTCCTAATTTCTCTTCCAGGAGATTTAGTGTTTCTGTTTTAATGTTTAGATCTTTAATCCATTTTGATGTTAGCTTAGTGCATGGTGATAGATCTGGGTCACATTTCAGTTTTGGCATGTTGACAGCCAGTTTTTCCAGCACCATTTGTTAAAGAGGCAATCTTTCTTCCAGTAAGCATGTTTGGCCCCTTTGTCAAAGATCAGGTAGATGAGTGTGTTCATAGAGGCCTCTGCATCTTCTAATCTATTCCATTGATCCTCAGGTCTGTTTCATTGCCAATACCATGTTGATTATATCACAGTAGATTTGTAATACAATTTCAAGTCAGGAATTGTAATGCCTCCTGCCTTGTCTTTGTTGACCAGGATTGTCTTTGCTGTTCTAGGTCTTTTCTGGTTCCAAATAAATTTTAGGAGCGATTTCTCTAGGCCTGGGAGGTATGTTGATGGTAGTTTGATAAGGATTGCATTAAATCTTTATAATAATTTTGGGAGTATGGCCATCTGCACGATGTTGGTTCTTCCTATCCAGGAGCAGTGAATATCTTTCCATTTTCTGAAATTCTCTATGATCTCTTTTTTCAGAGTACTGTAATTTTCCGTGAAAACATCTTTGACTTCTTTGGTTAAGTGAATTCTAAGGTATTTCATTTTCTGCAGTGCCACTGTAAAAAGTATTATTTCTATAATTTCCCTTTCAGTGTGTTTGTTATCTGTGTAGAGGAATGCTATTGAGTTTCGCATACTGAATTTATATCCCATTTTGCTACTGAATTTGTGTGTCAATTCTAGTAGCTTCTTGGTGGAGTTTTTTTGATCTTCCAAGTAAAGTATTATGTCATCTGCAAATAATGATAATTTAACTTCTTTACCTATTCTTGTTCTTTTATTTCTCCCTCTTGTCTAATGGCTCTAGCTAATGATTCCAAAACTATATTGAATAGTAAGGGTGATAGAGGATATCCTTGCCTTGTACTAGATCTGAGAGTAAAAGATTTTAGTTTTTCCCCATTTAGAATTATGTTAGCTGTTGAGTTTTCATAAATGGCTTTTATCAAATTGAAGTAGAGTCATTCTATTACAGTATTTTGTAGGACTTTGAACATGAACGAGTGTTGGACTTTTTCAAAAGCCTTTTCTGCATCAATTGAGATCATCATGTGGTTTTTAGATTTCACTCTATTAATATAGTGCATTACATATATAGACTTTCGAATATTGAACCATCCTTGCATCCCTGGGATGAATCCTACCTGGTCATGGTGTATGATTTTCATGATGATTTGCTGTATTCTATGTACTAAAGATTTTTGAATCTATGTTCAGGAGGGAGATTGGCCTGTAGTTCTCTTTTTTAGTTGGGTCTTTCCCTGGTTTTGGAATCAGTATAATACTTGCTTCAAGGAATGATTTTGGGATGACTACTTCCTTTTCAATTTCATTGAAGAATTTGAGAAATATAGGAATTATATCTTGTATAAATTTCTTGTAAAATTCAGTTGTGAATCCATCAAGACCTGGACTTTTCTTTGTCGGTAGGCTTTTTATTACATTTTGTTTCATTGGCTGTCATTGTGTTATAGAGAGTTGTTATATCTTCTTGATTCAGTTTTGGTAATTTGTACCTTTCTAGGAATCTGTCCTTTTCGTCTCTGTCTTCTATTCTGTGATCATAAAGATTCTTAAAGTAGCTATTGATAGCCTTCTGAATTTCCACTGGGTCTGTGGTGATTACACCCTTTTCATTCTTTATCGCTTGTATTTGAATTTTTTCTTTCCTCTTTCTGATGAGATTAGCTAGGGGCTTATTGATTTTATTTAGTCTTTCAAAGAACCACCTTTTAGATTTGTTAATTCTTTGAACTTTTTTGTCTCAATTGAATTAATTTCTGCTCTAATCTTTAATATTTCTTCTGGTCTTTGGGCTCTGGGTTTGGTTTGCTCTTCCTTTTCTAGTTGTTGAAGGTGCAGCATTAGGGTATTTATTTGTTCCCATTCTGTTTTCCTAATGTGTGAGTTGACAACTATGAATTTTCCTCTGAGAACTGCTTTTATTGCATCCCATAAATTCCTATAAGTTGTGGTTGAATTTTCATTGAATTGTAGATATTGTTGAATTTCTTGATTAATTTAATGCGTAACTCATTGATTGCTGAGTAGGGTGTAGTTTAATTTCCATATATTTAGGGATTTTTTCTGGTTTCTTTTGTGGTTTATTTCCGGTTTCATTGCACTGTGGTCAGATAATGTGCATGGGATAATTTCTGTTTTCTTGCATATACTTAAGCATGACATATGGACTAGTGTGTGATCTATTTTAGAAAATGACCCATATGTAGCTGAAAAGAATGTATATTCAGATGTTGTTGGGTGGAACACTCTGAATATGTCCACCAAGTCCATTTGTTTTAAGTTCTGGTTCAGTTCTGTTATTTCTTTGCTAAGTTTTTGTCTGGTTGACCTATCTTTTTGAGATAAGGTGGTGTTAAGTTCTGCTGTTAAGATTGTGGTATTGGATATTAGATTTTTTCATGTCCATTAAGATTTGTCTTATATAGTTGTGTATTCCCATATTTGGTGCATACATATTTATGATTGTTGCATCTTCCTCTTAAATTTTTCCCCTAACCAGTATATAATGGCCTTCTTTATTTCCTTTGATCATTCTTGGTTTGAAGTTGATACTTCTGGAAATAGGATTGATACCCCTACTTTTTTCTGAGGTGCTGGGACTTGTAGTATTGTTTTCCATTCTTTCACTTTAAGCCTATGAATGTCTTTTTGATTTAAATGTGTTTCTTGTGTATAGCATATTGTTGGATTTTGTTTCCTAATCCACTGTGCCAATCTATTTCTCTTAACTGGTGAGTTGAGTTCATTTACATTGATGGTTATAATTGAGATGTGTTCACTTATGATTGACATGTTATTTACCTGCTGTTGTTTACTCCTTTTTGTTTTGTGTTTAATTGTTTGCCCTATTTAGTTGTTACTTCTGATCTCATTAGTGGAGTTCTGATCATTTTGGTCCCTCTCCAGAACATCTTTCAGTAGCCTTTGTAGGGTTGGCTTTGTCACCATGAAATTCTTTAGCTGTTCTTTGTCATGAAAGTATTTCATTTCTCCATCAAACTTGAAAGAGAGTTTTGCAAGGTATAGACCTGCATGCCAGATTGTTTCCTCATATTTGGGAAGCTTTCTGCTATTACCTCTGCCTATATTCTTTTGATATCATTTGTATTGTCTCCTTCTTTCTCGTTGATTCCTATTAGTCTCGTATTGTTCATCTTTGCATCATCTTGCAGGTGATGGATTATTTTTTCCTGCATCCTAGTTGTCTTTATTAGATCCTTTCTTGCCTTTTCACTAGCTGTACCAGTGTTTTCAAGATCTGAAACTCTATTTTCACTTTCCCTCAAACAGTTTTGCAGGCTTGTGATTAAGATTTTAAGTTCCTCTCTATCTCTTTGTCTCTGCTTCATGTGGTCTATTTCTTTCCTGTATTGCTCATTCAAGGAATCCATCATATTTCTAATCTCCTCTATTTTTTTTATCAATGTCTTCTTTATAAGCAATTATTAATTCTTTGCTGCAGAGTTTTTTTTTCAGATTGGCTTTCCTCCCTATGTTTCTGTATTTGATTCTTTACTTCAGATTCTATGAATTCAGAGATTTCCATTTTCATTTCAGGAATTAATTCTGCTCTGAGTTCCTCTATAACTTTCTGCTGTTGTTTCTTTACTTCTGACGCTGTTAATTCTTTCATTTCAGCTAAGCTATTGTCCTGTGCACTTGTTATGGGTGGGCTCAAGGCATGAGATTGCGTTTTTCTCCTTGTCTTTATCATTTCATATAGTACTGACTTCTGACCTTGGGTGTAGAGTTTTGGTGCAGTTATAACCTTAGCATCTACTGAAATTTGAGTGCAGATGTATTAAGTTTGAGTTTATCGATTTATGCCTGTCCTGGGTCTATCTGTTGTGTTCAGCTCCTTTCTGCTGCAACTCTTGGAAGTGAACCTGTTGTGCCCCTCTAGCACAACAGTGAACCTGTGTTGCCCCTTTGTTGTGTCCCTTGCCCAGGGAGCACAGGGGAGGGCAGAAGCTCTCCCACACACTAGCTGGGTCTGGGTATCGGCTGGATCTGGGAGTCCTGAGAGAGTCACAAAAGTTCTCATTGACTCGGAGGCTTGGGGACTGGGGCTTCGGAGGGTTGCAGGTGTTCCGATGGTGAGGTAGAGGGTCTTGCTCACACAGGTGCCTGAGTTTTGGTCTACAGTGGTCCCGTGGGTGCAGGGAAGCTGGAAGCTGTCCCACACGACTTGGCTGGATCTGAGGGTGCTGAGAGAGACTCAGAAGTTTTCACTTACTCAGCGGGCTTGGGGGCGGAGTCTCTGGAAGGTTGTAGGGGTCCGGATGGTATGGTAGAGGGTCTCACGCGGGTGCCTGAGTTTTGTTCTGGAGGAGTCCCACTGGTACAGGGAAGCCAGAAGCTCTCCCACACGGTCGCGGGGCCTGGGCTAGGCTGGATCTCTGAAAATTACTTTCAATGGAAATATGTGTAAAGATTTATTTAGGTCTTTATAAATATTTTCAATAATGTATAATTTTCTGCATAAAGTATGTTTCTTTCTTTACATTTTTCTGAATATTTTATTTTTATATTAATTTTATTGAGAAAGAAAAAGCAATGAGACTGTTCCAAAACAGGTTAGCAGGACAGTTATGGTAATTAATACATTGCATATTGTTGTCTTCGTAGTAGTTATTCATACTACAAGATGCAGACATAATATCTTGTTTAAACACTATTAGTTCAAAATTTCTTCTCATTGAAATAAGAGAAAGTAGGCGTATATCTATGGTAACTATTTTGTATATACAGACATATATGTATATATATATTTTCATTACAAAATAGTCCTTCCTTTATATTCCTCTTTTTTGTTTACTTTTGTCAGAGATGGGTATTTCATTGTAATTCACATATTATAAGTGCATGAATTCAGCAAAGTAATCCAATACACTCTAGTAGTCTATAATAGTGTGGGTTACCCACATGACTGGCAGTGTCAGAAGTTGTTGACTTGAGCCTTTTACAGCTCAGCATATTAATATGGCTTTACTTTTTATATCTCATTTTATAGTACTTGATTTATAATGATGATACTGTTATTACTAGTATTTATCATTTGTTCCTATTATTGCATTTTTCCCTTAACTATTTTGCTGAAGTTTCTCCATTTTTTTTTCTTTTCAAGGAATAACTTTTGAAGGACTTGTCGATTTTATCTATTATGCTTTTGTTTCTGTTACAGTTCTATTCTTTTATTATTAGCTTATTATTATTCTTATTTGGTTCTTCAGATTTAATTTATTATTATTTTATTGCTTGAGATAGCTAATTATAATTTATAGATTTTGTTTCATTTTCTAATATATGAATTGAAGGACATAAATTTTTTCACTAAGAAAGAATTTGTTGTATCAATGAACTATGCTGTGTCACAGTTTCCACTGGCATTCAGCTCAAATGTTACCTAGTTTCTATTCTTACCACCTATAACATACACACAAGCTACATCTTGAGGAGAAGTGTGGTCCAGAATACTCTTTAAAGTTGTCATTTCTTGGCCTCTCAAGCCCTGAATACTTTTATACCATGATTTTCTGAATGGCAAAAGCTTCTGCCACCAACTTCTGCCCATCCGCTGTTGCTTCATATGACTCAGTAAATGCTTAGGCAGAGCAAATGATGGAATGCAATCAATGGCTTAGTACACTTCCCCTCTTACCAGTACCTTCCACTAGCAAGTCTTACTGTCCCCACTGCCAAATTGCTTCCTCATTTTTTAAAACAGTTATTCTGAAAAAATATTTTATTCTATTTTTATGGCTGCTTTCAGGGGAAAACTGATCTGAACCAGATATGGCAGCATAGAGGAAGTACAAGTCATGTTAACTAATAACTTATGAGGGGAAAATTTTTAAAGAGTTACATAACTGGTCAAATGCTACAAAGTACTTAGTGGCAGAGGCCTAGGACCCATCATTCTTGCTTCCCTTTGCATTAAGAGGTACCTAAAAATGTGGCTTTGAAGTTACAGAATTACACATGTGAGTAGAGATCAGAGAAAGGATAAAAAGGATGAGCCTGCAGTATGAGACCAGAATGAGAACACAAAGACTTGTGGCTTTTTTCCATGGTTTTGCCAGAGTAAGGAAAGGCTGCAAGCCTAGGAAAGTCATAACCAGATTTTAAGATGTAAAATATTTTAAGTGAGAAAAAAAACAGATGAAAAGACTGGAGGGGGAGTGAAGGAGAAAAAATAGATGAATTAAAGAAATTTGATGAAATCAGTAAGTCTTCATAGCTCAGTTTTTTTAAAAAGGTTTTAAAGATTGGTGCATGTAGGATGGTTCAATATTTGAAAATCTATCAATGTAATACACTATATCAATAGAGCGAAAACTAAAAACCACATGATCATCTCCATTGATGCAGAAAAGGCTTTTGACAAACTCATTCATGTTCAAAGTCCTACAGAAAATTGGAATAGATGGCCTCTATTGCAATCTGGTAAAAGCCATTAATGAAAACCCAACAGCTAACATAATCCTAAATGGGGAAAAACTGAAATCTTTTACTCTTAGATCTGGTACAAGATAAGGATGTCCTCTGTCACCAGTCCTGTTCAATATAGTTCTGGAATTATTAGCTACAGCCATTAGACAAGAGAAA
>NW_004524600.1:19139184-19139796 GCF_000260255.1 Octodon degus
AATGTATGCAGTGTGTTAATTATTGAAACAGTCCTACCGATTTGATTTGAAACTGTCTCATTGCTATTTGTTTATCAATAAAATTATGGCAAAAAAAGAAGAAAAAAAAGATTGGTGCATGTGAATGCAGAAATAAAGAATGTTAGAAATCCTGATTCTGTTGGTTCCTCAAACTTGGCAAAATGAGAAACAGCCAAACGCAGCACCAAGAGCATGTTTACTAAGTTTGTAGGAGTTTGTTTTGGTCCACTTGGGTGTCATAAAATGATGCTATCCAACCTAGCCCAGGTGTTTGGTTGAGTATTTGAGTGGAAGGCAATCTCATGAAGGCACCATTGCAGGATGTGGGATGGGACTGATTAGAAATCCAAAAGAGATCTGTTTATCTCTTGAAAACTATATGACCAGTGCATCTGCTGAGGGACATAGTATAGTTTTTGGTAGACTGCAGGCAGCAATAAAACAGTTTCAGAAGAGGTTAGTAGGACAGTTATAATAATTAATACATTTCATATTATTGTCTTCATAGTAGTTATTCAGAGGACAAGATGTAGACACCAAATCTTATCTAAACAATATTAGTACAAACCTTTCTTCTCATTGAACTAAGAG
>NW_004524600.1:19140106-19164780 GCF_000260255.1 Octodon degus
TTTACAGCTCAGCATATTAATATAGCTTTACTTTTTTTTTGTGGTGGAACCAGGGATTGAACTCAGACCTTGCACTTGCCAGGGAAGAGCTTATTCCAAGGAAGTGATAGCTTTACTTTTTATACCTGTGGTTATACTTTTCTGCTGGATGGTTGAGAACAAGTTCAACTTATAAAATCAATCAAATTTCCTCAAGATTTACCCTGGAACAATGAATAGCACCTTGTGGATCTTTTGTCAGTGTTAGCTGCCTGGATGAGGCATGGCCATTGCTTGACCAGTTTGCTTTTTGTGAAAGCCTGAGATAATTTTTTTGCTCTAGGTGACTCTTCTTAGGCACACTATGCATCGTCAATCACTTTCTTTTGTGGCCCCATAATCTCCTTGATCAGAAAATTTTGGACACCACTTAGTTTAGGATGTCACAGCAGAGGTTCCCTTATGTCCTGAGTCTTCACTGACCTAGAAGGGCTAAGACCAAAATATTGTTTATCTTTTTACCCCATCTAGATGTCTAATTTTTAGTCTGCAAACTTTAGTCATTAAACATCCAGAGGAGAGTCTTACTGATGTTATTATCCTATAACACAGGCAGTTAAGCTTAACATCACAATCTGTCTGAATATTACATACCTTACACATAAATGAAACTGCTATTTCCTAGCAACCATGAATGTTCTAAAATTTAAATCCCTGTAGAATGTTAAAAAGCAATCACACATTTTTACACAGATATTTAGCAATCAAACCATATTCAACATTGTAACAGTACAATACAATCCTTTTACATTTTGCTTTTCTTGTCCCTAGTTTACTTTTATTAACTTTTAAAAACATACATTTACTTTAAAGAGAGTATAACAATAATTGATTTGACATTAGAATCAGTATGCATTTAAAAGACCAAAATGAAAGGTATTTTAAGCATGATTTTAGTATTACACATTGCTGTACACAATGTAGTTGCTTAGTTCACAGGTATCAGTATATAGAGTTAGGCAGGGTAGAGAATTCTACCGATTAACTGCTATTTTCAAAAACCTGATGGAAATTCTTAGGACCACTGCCTTGATCATCTTTTTTATATAAATGTATGGTTTTGCCACTACCATATTTCCTATCTTATTTCCTTTCTCTCTCTAAATCGTTTAATCCTTGTGTTCTCTCTTTCCATTTAACTGTGTTATAACTCAATTTTTATTTCCTCTTTTGAGTTCTTCCACTAGGCAGACAATACAACATTTACACATGTGGGTCTGATTTATTTCACTTATGAGTATAGCTTCAAGTTTCATTCACTTTCCTACTAAGGCTTTGAATTATTTTTATTTATTGATGAGTAATATTCCATTGTACAACAACTCCACATCTTTTTCATCCATTCTTTAGGTGATGGACATTTTGGTAGTTTTCCAAGATTTGGCTATCACAAATTGTGCTGCTATAAACATAGATGCACATATATCACTATGATATGATGTTTTCAGTTCTTTTTGGAAAATTCCCAGAAGGAGGATAGCTAGATTGAATGGAATTTCCGGTCCTAGTTTTTTGAGAAGTTTTCACACTGATTTCCATAGTGGTTGTACCAGTCCACATTCCCTGCAGTCTCTCCAACATTTCTTGTTAGTTGATTTCTTTATGATAGCCATTCTTTCTGGGGTGAGATGGTATCTCAGTGTCATTTTAATTTGCACTTCATGAATGGCTAGCAATGTGGAGCATTTTTTATGTATTTATTGGCTTCTTGTATTTCTTCTGTTGAGAACTGTGTGTTCATGTTAGATGCACATTTTTGAATTGAGTCTTTATATTGTGGGGCGCTAGTGTTTTTTAGTTCTTTGTAAATTCTAGATAGGAGACCTTTGTCTGAGTGCTTATTGTTTAAGATTTTTTCTAAATTTGTGGCTTCTCTTTTCACTCTGTTGGTAATTTCTTTTGATATGCAAAAACTTCCCAATAAGAGGAGGTCCAAGTTATTAATTTTTCAAGTATCTCCCATGCAGTTTGATTTTTGTTCATGAAATGTTTGCCTATCCATATTTCTTCAAAGGTTCCTCCTACTCTCTCTTTCAGGAGATTTAGTGTTTCTGTTTTAATGTTTAGATCTTTAATCCACTTTGACTTTAGTCTAGTGCATGGTGATAGACCCAGGTCAAGTTTTAGTTTTTGGCATGTAGAGAGCCAGTTTTTTCCAGAACCATTTGTTAAAAAGACTATCTTTGTTCCAGTAAGCATGTTTGGCACCTTTGTTGCAGATAAGATGGCTGAGTGGGTTTGTAGTTACTTCTGCCCCTTCTAATCTACTCCATTGATCCTCAGGTCTACTTTTTTGCTAGTACCATGCTAATTTTATCACAGTAGCTCTATAGTATAATTTCAAGTCAGAGACTGTAATACCTCCTGCCTTATCTTTGCTGCCCAAGATTGCATTTTCTAATATAGGTCCTTTCTGGTTCCAAATAAATTTTAGGAATGATTTCTCTAGGTCTGTGAGGTATGTTGGTGGTATTATGATAGGGATTAATAGTATGTGGTCTATTTTTAAAAATGTCCCATGTGCAGCTGAAGAAAAATGTGTATTCAGACGTGGTTTGGTGGAACACTTTGTGTGTGTCCATTAAGTACATTTGGCCCAAATTCTGGTTCATTTCTGCTACTTCTTTGATAATATTTTGTCTGCTTGACTTATCTTTCTTCTTGGTATAAAGAAGTATTAAGGTCTCCTGTAAAGATTGTGATATTGGATGTTAGATATTATATTTTTATGTGGATTAAGATTTGTCTTTTTTTGTATTTTAGGGAAAGGTCTATAGTGTGTTCATAGTCTCACTACTGGATTAGACTCATAGTGATCCACCTGTTTACAGCCTCCCAAGTGCTGGGATTACAGGTGCGTTCCACCATGCCCAGTCTCAATTGCCTTCTCAGTGCACCCCAGGGTGGGGTTGGCACAGAAGGCCCAGGGATCAAACCCCTGTCCCCTGAGCCTGCTTGAGGTGCTTTAATCTGCTGAGCTATTTGGCTGGCCCTTCAGGGAATATTTCTGATTTGATTTCCTCTATACCTTTCTCCTGTTGTTTCTTTACTTCAGACATTATTATTTCAGGTGTGTGATTTCCAACTTCTATGCTGGTGTCTTCTACATTTGTTCTGTGTGGGCTCAGGGCCTGAGAAAGTATTTCCTCCTTTTTTGTTAGTTTATGTAGCACTGTCTTCTGACCTTTGGTGTAGAGCTTTGGTGCAGTTATTACCTTAGCACACACTGATATTACCCAAGAGAGATTAAGTAGTTAAGACAGTTACAGTTTTGTAAAGAACTATAATTAGTGACACTAGTCCTGGGTAGTGAGATTCAGCAGTTGACAAACTTGTATCTACTAGGTTTGTATTTTAGACTTTAAGAGCAAACATTTTGACTGTATAGTTAAACAGATATTAGATTGGGAATTTGTACTTAAATTAGTTCCCCTAAGTTCTGTCTGATCACCTCCCCTTTTGTACCTGTAGTCTTCCAGGCAGACTAGTTCATCCTGGTCATCTTCTGCCCCCTCTTTCAGTCAGGAAAGAAAAAGAGAGGAGGCTTTCATAGCTCTTGGTCCAGCAAAGTGTCTCAGCATACTGTGTCCAGATCTACTAAGCTCAAACTTGTCCAGGTGGTCCTGCCTTTGATCTGGCTGCTGTGCTTTCACTTCTTCTTGCTTCAGCCCATGGAAGTGAACCTGCTGTGCTCCTCTGGCAAGATGTTCTGCTCCTGGATTATTTGGGTGGGTCTTGTCCCTTGCCTCTCTGCAGGGAGTTCTGTTGCAGTGTTCCACACCAGGCCTGTCTGATGGAGGAGGTTCTGGCGAGTGTGTGGATGGTCCCACATTCACGCACAGGTCCTGGGTGCTGGCTGCAGTAGAATCCAGTGGGTGGAAGTTCCTACACACATGCTGGGCCTGAGCTCTGGCTGGAGTAGAATCCAGGGAGTGCACATTGGGCCCACACATACCAAGAACTTTCTGAATAAACCATTTGGAATAATAAGCTTGGATCAGCTTGTGGCTGAACTAAATCAATGTGTCTAATTGGCACAAGGACATCAGGGCAGGTTTGTTAGAGCCCTTCCCTTATTGTGAGTACTTATCTCCTCTAAGACATGGCTTACAAGTCCATATAGAAGCTTTCTTCCTTTATCATTTTAGATAAATGCACCAGATAAATGACCTGATTTAATTTATCTTGATTAGATGCTATAGTGCAATCCATTTAGGTGTTGGCAATGTTTGCTAATTCTTATAGGTTAGAATAACAATTAATGTGTATATTATTTACTTGCAATTCTTTTTTAGCGGCCATCAGTCGATTTAGTTCCATTCGACTGACATTTATTGATCACCCAACGTACCAGGCACAGGGCTCCATACTAGATATATAAAGATTTATAAAGAAGAGTCATTGTCTTTGGCTTTTGGCTGAGGAATTTATAGCATGGTGAAAAAATTACAAATAGGGAATTTTGTGCAGATTACTTCTATTTATAGAAGACCCACTCTGGGCTTATGCCCTCATTGTTAAGCTAGTGTTCAATAATTTAATATACACTCTCCTCTCTGATGCTTGAACAAGGGACAAATTAAACAATTGGCTTGATATAATGCCACTTGCTAATCAGTCCCATCATGGCAAGTGTTCTAAAGCCAGCTATTTTGGGCATCACTTAAAATGTAAGCTCTGATTTCTATCTAGGCCTGATTTCCATATTTGTAAAAAATAGAAATAGTGTGTTTACTCTATACTGTTTAAGTCCTAACAGTAGTTTAAAAATATCTCTGTCATCTCATTTTTCAACCCATGAGATGAGAAAGCAGTTATTAGAGATGACAAGGTAAAGCCAGAGACAAAGATGCATGGGAGAGAAATCACTTTTGACATGAATGAAAGGAAGGTCCTGCTTGTATTCACCAATATTTAGGTGTTCTGATGCTCACATACTCAAAATCTCATTTGGGAATGAGACTAGGCCAGGGGTGGGAAGGAAAGAATCTCATGCTGTGAATCTGTCGTGGTACTTGGTGCTGCTCCCATATCCCAACACTGCTAGGCATTAAGCTCCTGGAGGTAGACTTAGACATATGTGTAGATGAGACAGTCCACAGTGCACTGGGCTTTTATTAGCATCAGGTGCCTTTCTAAAAATAGCAACTGGGGATTGCAGTTCCAACTCTGGCACCACAAGCCATGCTAGCCCTGCCCCCAGGTTGGGCAGAGCCAGCCAAAGTCTGGGCGTGGTGGCGCACACCTGTAATCCCAGTGCTGGGGAGGCTGACAGCAGAATCACTAGAAGTCCACTGTAGTGAGACCCTGCAACAAGCTAGTACATTAAAAAAACAAATAAAAATAAAAATAGCAGCTGATCATGTGTCTTTCTTATAAACTGTTACTAATTCTTTGATGTCAGACTCTAAAAACATTTGGTTCTTTTATTTTATTTATTTATTTATTTATTTATTTATTTATTTATTTATTTATTTTTGGTGGAACCGGGGATTGAACTCAGGCCCTTGCGCTTGCCAGGGAAGCGCTTATTCCACTGAGCCATCTCCCTGGCCCCCTGTTCTTTTAACTCAGCTTACATCACCTAGCATTTCCCTGTAGACTCTTAGTTGCTCAAAGTGCCTAAATTTTAAATCTCTGAACATGTCAGGCTAGATTTTTATCTCTGTGCCTTACAAGATTCTTTTATCTGCCAAGTGTGCTTTGCCCTCTATCATTACCAGATGTCTGCTTAAAATATACCTTCCTTTTGGAAGCTCCTTATGCTTCTTACCAATAGTTTTGATTTTTTTCCCCTTTACAGTCATGTAGCAGCTGGCCCTCTCAGAATCCACAGAGTCACATTATCAAGTCATATGATCATGTGACTTGATTGCACCATTGCAGTAAAGGAAGCTAATTTGTCATTTTTGGATAAAATATTTAGGAGCCTATACATGACTTCCTATATTCTTCCTTCTATTGCTGAACCAACCAAAGAGGCCATGTGTTCAGATAGTGTTATTTATTGGTGGCCAATGATCAATGGCCCACTATATTACCTTATAGAGAACAGGTACCCTGGTAAATGACTACACGACAGCAAAATTTTTATAAATAAGAAACAATTTCATTAGCCATAAGAAGTTAAATTTGTGTGTGTGTGTGTGTGTGTGTGTGTGTGTGTGTGTGTGTTCCCATACAGTAGTCTACTCTACCTTGAGTGATAACACATTCTCCTTCAAAGAAATTTACATTCAACCTCCTCTGTATTCTAGCAGGCATTGCATTAAATACTGGTTTGAGCCAGTGCCACATTAACGAATTCTTTAACACGTGTTTTCCTCAGTAGACTTTGCCTTTTTCAGCAATGAGGACTGTGTCTCATTAACTCCATCTCCACCAGTTACATGCATTGTCTGGAATATAGACGCTCCATACATTTTTATTGAAACAAAGGTTCTAACCTTGGCTCTGTTAAGCATTTAATTCACTTAATATTTTTATACTTTCAACTTCTTCTTGTGAAAATATTGATGAAAATGTCAAGTTAGTTCCTTAAAGGGCAATTGACTTAATAAGAATGAAAGAATTTTGAAAAGTAAAAGGACGGAAGATGAAAAATTGATACTGTTGTAATCTGGGACCAAAACTTTGGAAAAGTTGCAGAATGGGGCTGACTGCAAAACACAAAGAAGAATGCTTTTGCATTCTTTTTGGAAAAGATTTTCTTTCTTCCAAAAAGACAGGAAAAGAGAAGGACCAAGCTCCCTGTTTTCAGAATGCTTTGACCAAATTCTAATTCTTCATTTCCTGTACTATCAGAAAGCTTCTGTCAAATATGGATTCTCCTGACATAGGAGATGGCTTCAGCCCATTGCAGCAGATGTACTGATGTCCCGCCTGTCTCTCCTCAGCACTCAGGACTTTATGAACATACACAGGTTCTCACAGCCAGTAGCCCTTAACTTTCTTTTTACTACTACTCTGGATATGCGTATCTCAGTATTATATGACATTCAGGCCCAGTGTTTATTTCTGCCAATAGCATTGGTAGCAGGCTTTGACCTTGACCAATCATGGAGTAGATGTTGGTGAGAAAACACCCCAGGTTCTTATCTTTTGGATTGGAGAATGCTGAGTCATGATTTACCAAGCAGTTTAGAGGTCTCCACAGGGACAGAGCATGATATATCCAAGGTGGAACCTGCTCATGAATCTTCTTCATGCTGTCTTCCTTCCTATCCCAGTTTCTTGTCCCAATCCATTACCAGTGCTTCTCAAATAAGTCATTTATCCTTGAAATCTTGCCACTGCCTCTGACCCAGAGAACTCAATGTAAAATCAGTTATTCTCTCCAAAGTGTTTTGTAATTTTTAATATGAAATATATTACTAAATATAATTTTTGAGGCTTTGAAGGATTTCTCTGTTCAGTTGTATGCAGGATATTTGTAGCATGTTAGGTAGAATTAAGTCCTTGTGTTATTTGGAAATGGACTGTGGTGTAAGAACATATGTTTGGTTGCCAATTTTGACAAGAAGTGGGGTGTGATGGTTGAGCTGGAATGTCCATTTGATTGGCTTTGAAATCTGTGTAGGAGATTAGTGGAGCACACATCAAGGTGCATCTGTGTGGATGATGGAGAGGTGACTTTCAGTGCTGCATATGGTCCCTGGGTCCATTCTCTCTGGTGCCCTTCTGCTCCGTTTTCCAGACACCACAATCCAGGCATCTTTACTCTGCCTAGTGCTTCCACCATATATATATGCTTCCACCTTGAGGTTTCTGCCTGACATGCAGTGAATCTCCTGAAACTATGAGCCAAATTAAACCTCTCTTCCTTTAAGTTCTAATTGCTGGGTATTGTGACCCATCAATGGAAAGCTGACTAATACACATATATTAAATACCTAATAAAATAAGATATGAAATAAATAAGTATACAATTTAAAATATATAAAGCATATCAATAAATAACATGAAATAAAAACTTACATTGATCACTGCATGAGTAGACATCCTTTGGATTCATAAATATTCCTTGGTGCAGTGCTATTTTAACAAAAGTAGCAATGTGTAAAACATCCCATTCACTGAACCATCCAGTATAGGAACGTTTTTGCAAGAACACTCTTCCCTGGATTCCAGTGAGAGTACTGGGTCATTAACAATCACAGGAAGGTTGTGTGCTGGTGATATCTTGGACTTGGATCCTCAGCTGATGCCCATTCTTCAGACTGAAGCATAAGACTGATCACAAATGACACAGGTACCTTCGCCCTAGTGCTGAAGCCTGAACTCTGTCTCTTAGAGCTTCATTCCAGTCACTGGGGCATTCATGGAAAGGCCCAGCCCCTTGTCTTTTCTCTTTTTCCCTTGTTGAAACAGTCAATTAAAATGAAGAGAGACTGTCTTCCATCAGCATTCTGACAGCCGTGGCAGAATTTTTCTTCAAACCTTATTACCTTTTGCTTCCTGGCTCCTTCCCTATATTGTTTTCTATATTTCAGAGAATAAATTAGATAGATACAATTTTCACTGTGGCTTGACTATATGCTGTGGATGTCAGAGTTAAGCTTGCCTCCTTACCAGTAAAGGAGGCCTCAAAGAAATAACACACCATGGAAGTAACTTAGCCCTGGAACCAGTGCAGGGAGAAGAAAAATGCCACTGGAAGCATAATAGAAATTAAAAAACCTGTACCATTTTAGCAAATGGAATAATTTCTTTTTTGCTCCCATGAAATACTTCACGTTACAATGAAGGCTAATTATTAACAAAGATGCTTTGGGAACACGTTAAGAGGGAAAACATGCAATCTCGAGCTGAGCACATGGGTATAAGCATGCTGGCCATTCTGGCCACTTTCCCAATCAGTGCTAATGGCAAAGAGGAATTCACGTCCGTTGCTAACTAGCTGAAGTGATTGTGCCCCTTGCTGAGCAACGGTTCAGGCACTTAGGGCGAGAGAGCACTTGCTGGGCAAAGTTACCCCTGGCAGCTTTTCAGAAATCCTAGCTGCATTTTGAAAATGGGCTTGGGAACAATACCAATGTGTGCCAAAACAATTCAATAATTGGTGAAGAAACTAGGAGGGAGCCTGTTTTCCAAACAGAAGATTTTCAAATTAAAAGGTTGACCTTCTCAGATCATCCTCATTCATCCTGGGATTCTTTTTCATTTGTAAATTGTTTATTTCCTTTCACTGTGCTGCACAATTAAGATAGCGCTGTTAAATGGTTGTGTATGCATTTCACATTTTCTGTGTTCATTCACTCTATAAATATTTATTAAGGACTTTTTATACATAAAGACCTTATCTAAAATTTACTAAATAAAAAATAAAATTTTTAAGGGTATGGACTATGTCGCATGTAAGGCTAAGATAGATAATGGACCAAATGAACTAAATGGCTAGCAGATACTACTAAACTGGGCAAATACCACATGTTTATGCACTTGTGTTATTTTTGTTACACACACACACACACACACACACACACACACACACACACACACACTCAGTATCCCAAGCTTTCAAAGTCAACATACCAGTAGCAGAACAATAACCTTGGAGAAGTATGTAGCAGTTAGGGGATTTGGAGGCTAACTCCGGCTTTCCCAGTGACTTTTAATTTGACCTTCAGAAAATAAATTCACCTCTTTCCAACTTTATTTCATATAAAGGTAAGAACTTTTGTTAGCTTTACTACTTTATCTTCAGCTCCTAAGATAGAGTCTACCCCTTTAGAGCTCAATAAATATCTCTTAAAAGAATGAAGAAAATACTCTGGTCCCAAATGGGCAGGACCTGGGTTAGGCTACAAATAAATTGCAAAGACTTATTGACAGCCTCTGGCCTCTGGCCAACACTAAAAGCAGTTTAGGGATCTCCCCGGCCCTTTAGGCTCTGAAGCTAATTAGAGCTAGGCATCTAGCCACTCTGATGTTGAGACCTTTGAAGCCCAAGGAAAAGAAAGGGCAAGACAACTATGTGCCCGCTATGTACCACCGAGCTGGTCCAGATGTTGGGTGTATGTGGGATGGAGTAGGATGGGCATGGGGAGGTGGCTGGGCAGTGGCAATATATCTACAAGTAAGAGATCTGGTCATTTACCTGGTATGTACCTTGTTTCCTGCCTACAGTGCAGTTCATCCATATTTTGTTTATAGCATGCCAAATTATGTGTCCACAGAGACTCAAATATGAGCACACAGTAGGTGCTCAACAAGTGTCTGCTTAAAGAGAATATCTGTTTTTCTTGAGCATTGACATTTACCAGGGTCATGGTTCTGCCCCTTTTTGTGAACACTCACAAAGTTTCGTTTTATATTTGCTAACCTTTCTTGTCTATCAAGAAATACAAATTTTAATGTAGCCGGCTCTACCAAATACAAGAGGGAAGATATTTCCCCACCGATCTCCTCTGAGACATTTCTCAATTTCATCCCTTCTTCCATGGAAATGATTAATTGCTTCTCCTCTGTCTTCCAACAATTGGTTCTTTAGGTCATCTACAAAGTTCACAACATAACTGGATGAAGACTCAGACATAGAGTTACCACAAAGGAAAATTGGATAGTGTTTTTTTCTGTTATAATGATATTGCATTTGCAATAAATACAGTCCAGAGAAAGAAAGAAAACATTGTCCTCATTAGGGAGTGATTCCAACACAGGCAGGAGATGGCTATGATATTGCTTCATTGGGAATTTTCAATGAACACAATTCGTTGTAAGCCAGAAGACAGCTCTTTATAGCACTGTTAGGCTGTGCATCTTCTACTTGTCACAGAAATAGTTTATTTGTACAGTACTTAAATTTATTCTAGGACAAGTTTCGCTTGTAGACATTTTAATATGTTATTTGGTACTATAAGTAGGGGAAGGAACACCCAAGAACAATGTGTTTATTCATGTGCTCACAAGTGGGCGCTGTTACCAGGCGATACTTACCTCCATTATTACCAGAAAATTTGAAGGATTAGATCAAAATTAGATTTCCAAAACAGGGATTCTGCTCAGATGAAAATCACTGTGCTAAGTGAGAAAGCAGAAGACCGCTTCTTTGCTCATGGTGTAGGGCTCCTGAGCCTGCCTGCTTCATCTCCACGCCCTGGGAACCACCTTGGTCTCATTTTCACCTGTGCTCTCTTGATTTCTTCAGTTGAGAACTGCTCACTTCTCCAATTTCAGTCTTTGCCATTGCCAAAAGTTACTTAGTGGGAATTCTGTCTTTATAGGAAACGATCTTTACATTAGGATATAAGATGTCTTTCTTCTTAGGGCTCTGAACTTAACCACTCAACAATAAGTGAAGTTTCTTTCAATCTAGTGACTTCCAGATTGTCACTACTTTATTTTGCCTTGTAGAGCACTGAGGACCTGGAATGAATGATTTATATCACCTCTCTAGGTGAGTAAACTCATTTGTTTAATATAACTCTAAGGTAACCACTAAATTAAAAATAAAACCTAATTAGGGTAAAAGTAACTTTATACTGATGATACCTTTTGTTGTCTGTGAGATTAGTGCTAATTAAGATGGGAAATCTTTCTGTTTATCTAATGAATTTCTGTTAAAAATCTGTTGTGAGCTAGATTGTGTGTGGGATTCTTTCAATGCAAGATCTTGGCCAGAAGAACTAATGACCTACTGAATGAAGTATAAGCCAGTGACACACAAGTCAGAGTAATTTACTTAGTGGAGTGGAGGAGAGGGATCTGAGAAGAAGACTTCACTCTGTTTTCCCTGATTTTCTATCCTGTGGCACACTCTCCTCGATATTTTTGGCCAGTTACCTCTTGGCCAAAAGATCCTAATGTCACCAAGGAGTCACTGAGGATGATAATGACTTTTAAAATAGGCAAGGATGGCTGGGCGTGGTGGCGCATGCTTGCAATCCCAACACTCAGAAGGCTGAGGCAGGAGGAATGTTGTGAGTCTGAGATCAGCCTGGGATGCAAAGTGAGTTCAAGGCCAACCTGAGCTGCCTGGAAACACTGTCTCAAAAATAAATAAATAAATAAATAAATAAATAAATAAATAAATAGGCAAGGCCTAAGAAAGGCCACTCACACGTAATGTACTAAAGCAATCTAGTAATGGGTAACTCTTATGAGAATAAATGCATGTTGTTTATCCAAGTGGACAAAGAATGACCAAAGGTGAATGCAAATAGAGGGACACAGAGAGCTAGGCAGAAATATTTTAAGAAAAGATCATTGAGCCCTCAGGTTAATACAACAGCTGGGTTCTTTTTTTTTTTCACTTATATACTTGCTCATGTCTTGTGATCCTACGTAATATATTTGATTTTTTAAAATCTGTGAAGTCAGGCAAAAAGGATGCTGGTTAACAATTGTTTCTTTTTCATATAAACTTGTTGAGTTAAAGAAACAAGATAAATTTCATGGAAATTTTCTATACCTATTTTTATTCAGACAATCTACCATTTATGGGGCACCAGCCATTATATGAGGAAATAAAGCTAGCTGAGCTGGGTCCCTTAACTGGGCTCCACATCTCACGGAGCACAGGCTGTTTATTTGTCCTCTAAATGTGGATGCTGGGCCTCCAAGCATTAAAGGATTTGTTTAAGCTGACTCTTGATGGCCGAGCTGGAACATGAACTCTAATCTGTCCGGTGTGTCTCATCTCATTACGTATACTCCTACTCTCCTCACCCCCAGTTTCGCGTTAAATGGTAGAAACAAAAGAATGTGCTCAGTCTGGATTATGAAGGAGAACTGCATAATAATGCTCCCTAGAAAAACAATTAGAACAAAATCAGACTCCACGTCCCCGGGAGATGGACAATAAAGCCTCAGTTGCTCACTTTGGTTGTTTGTGTCTGTTTGCTCATTTCTGGGAATATATTTGGTATTATAAAAACTGTTGATGCTGTAACACGGAGTTAATGATGTTAAAAAAAAGACCATAAAAATTAGGGCCAGTTTCATTTAATACTATCATGTGAAAGATGTAGGTAATAAAATAAAATGGCAGGTATATTTCAACAGAGCTTTTGCAAATAAACAAATGTATATGGTAATAGCAAATGTGTCCTCTTTGGATGATCATGGAAATTTTGAAAAGCCATTTTGTTCTTTCTTTCCCTTTCTTAAAATCTCTCACACTGGTTTTATAATCTCCTCCTAATTGCTAGTTTCTCTAATTGGACAGGAAATTATTCATAAACTTAGGCTCACTCTTTAAATCAGGGACTCTCTTTCCTTGGCAATGATATGAAGTCATTTAGTGTTCTGAATTTTTTAGATTTTTTAATAAGATTTGTCTCCTTGTGTTCCTTATCAATAAATAGCTTTTGACCTTTTTCTAAATATAGCATCTTATGCAGCATCTCTCTAGACCAGTTATTTACTCTGGGCATTGTATGCAAGATCTCTGATCTCTGCACACTACAGATTTGCTTCCTGTTGTATGGATTTTTCCCCCATTCAAAAGATGACATGCTTAGACAATCCATAGTCTTGACTGTGGCCACATAAGGTGGCACATGCCTATAATCCTAGAACTTGGAAACCTGGGGTTAAAGGGTCTCAAGTCTAAGGTCAACCTGTGCTGCATAGTGCGATTGTCTCCAAAGTCTTGATCAGGATTCTAGATGTGGCTCAGTAGTGGAGCACTTTCCTAGCAGGTTTGTGACCCTGGTTCTATATCCCCACAAAGTCTTGGTCTCTTTGATTGTGATATAATTTAAAGCTACAGTTAGACTAGCCATGGTGATACAGTGTCTGTGGAGAAAGCAGAAGAAAAATCTGACTTCTTATTTCAGTGAGCAGAACTTTCAGCATCTCTAGGAAATCCTTTTACTTTTTGTCAGGAAGACAACTAAAAATTTTTCAATGTCATACCTTCACATCATCTGAAACCAAAAGTACTTCAAGACATGGGTTCTTGCACTGTAAATCAAATCTCACTTCTTGTTATGGACAAACTGATTCCAGAAGAGTCCCACCACCACTGCCTCTTAGGAATACTGGGCATGCTGTTGTCTAGATGGGCGGCCTACAGAGATTGCCCAGCATTCAGTGCTCACTGGGGCAGCCTTGGTGCTGTTGCTGTTCACTGGAAGGCTGAGGTTTTAATGTTAAAGGTTTGTTAGTGCCAAATATGAGAACATACGGGGAAAGCCAGTCTTTCTCAAGCTCCAAAGTAAGAGGGCAGAGATTTGGAAGGTTAGAATCTCCGACATCACTGGAGTGGGAGGAAAGAACAATGGCTCTCAGTGGCAGATCAGCTACTGTGACTGGTTATTCATCTGCATTCAGACAGGTGTTGTATGTCCAAAGTGATCTGAGACCTGGGCACACAGCTGGCATCCCCCAGAGTGTCATACCCCTAGAGGAATTCAGAGTCCTAGAGGTGGCTTGAGTAGTGAATACCAGACTGTCTTACTTAGGTACACAGTTCTCTAAGCAGCAACTTGAAACAAGTGCATGGAGCCATGTTTGTGTTTAGGTAGATGCCTGCCCCCAACAAGAGCCTTGTACAGGCAGCTGCAGAGGGCTGCGTGGTTCCATCAGCTCCCAGGATCCAGTGGACACCATGAGGCACCGTGTCACCAGTGTGGGTGAAACATCCAGATAAAAACATTCTCCATGCAAGAGTGTGAGGGATTCATCAAGGGTTTGGAATGATTCTGGATATTTAGGGTTTTACAACTATCAGAAACAGACACAGGGATTAATTCTAAAAGTTTCTAACGATGTGCTTTTATAGCACACAGAAAACTGGAAGCAGAACAAAGAGGGTTGAGGTAATCAAAGAAACTATTTTAAGACCAGCGCCACAGATACAGTACATGCAAATAAAGGCAGTACCTAGCTCTGATTCCTAAGAGAAATAGGGGAAAAAAGGAACACTCATCCATCACTACGTGTCACCCACGAGAGTAAAGAAACAGAACTGTTTGTGAGACACAAGCAGTTCTTCAGCACTTGGTTCTTAGTTTATTTAGTATCTAACAACTTACATAAGAGTTTTTATCTTTATAAACAGCGTTGTTAAGAAACAAGCAAAAGCATTTTTGAGATGTTCAAATTGGTGGGACCAGAGGAATTTTGCTGGAAGCTGGAGCACTGAGTATATGTACTTTATGTAGTTTCCAGGCACTTGATTTTTCAATTAATTCTGATAACACAAAACAACCAATATATACTTAGGAGTGTAGTGCTAGAATGCATTTCATTTTGATTCATCAATAAGATGTCGCTTTGGGAACTTATGTTTAATAATTCAGACATCATGATGGCTACAAGAGTATTTGTCAATAAATCACACAGAACACTACTAACCCACATTTTCGTTTACATATTTTGATGATAAGGTTGTCTGGGTAGGATTTTGTGTTTATTGGTATGAATCAAAGAAAATGAATAATTGAATTTTTCAAAGGCAAGTAGAAGCACAGCAAAAAAAGAAGTGATTGAACAGTACAGCACCACACAACAGCCTCCTTTAACTTCTGATGCTGGTATATAAAATATAAATAAAGTGTCTGGGAAAGAAGCCAGAGGAAAAATACTGAGCATATTTTCATGTTTATTTTTCTTTTTTGTAATGCTTGGATTGAAGTTTATAAGAAAATATTCTGATAGACTAGGAAATGTCAATCAATCATGTGGATGTTATGTCTTCAAGATACAAAAGCATCCAGGCATGGATAAATGACTAAAGTTCACACTTCCCACCCATGCTCACCTACACAATATTTGGAATTGTTAAGAGCTGAACTGATTAATTACATAGGATTGGCCTAATCAAATGGAGGGAGAGATAATGTATTTGAAATGACCACATAAATATAAATGTTATCATTTAGCTTATGATCCTTTCAACAACTTTATAAACACAGTGCATTAGTCAGCTTTTGTGTTTCTAGACATCATATCTGGCAACCACAACTGAAAGGAGAAGCATTTTAATTTGACTCTCAGGTTTTAGAGGTTGGTCCATGGTAAGCTAGGACCATGGAAGGATCATCAGGGCAGAAGAGCGTGATGGATAAAGATGCTCTCAGTTCATGGCGACTGGGAAGTGGAGAAGGGAAGATGCTAGAGAGCAGTGGGTGAGGGGCCAGGCAGACCCAAAGGCCAAGCCTCACGATCCACTCAGACAAGCCCAAAGTATACTCCGCTGGTTCCATGGGTAGATCTCAAGGTCAATCAACTTGATGCTTTGTCCCAGTCACGCCAAACAAGATAGAACTGGAGACCTCAACCCCTGGTTCTCCTGACTAGTACAAATCTGGCCTATTAGGAGCCAGGCTGCAGGGTAGGATGGGAGTGGCATGAAAACTAAGCTTCATTTATATTATTGACAATACCCATTGTTTACATGACCATCTGCACTCTGCCACCTCTCAGATCAGTATGAGCATTAGATTCTCACTTAGGAACCCTCCGTGAACAGTAAGTGCTAGGGATTTGGGATGCCTATTCAATGCCTGTAGCTGTGCCCTGACCTCTAACTGTGGAAAAAAATGTCTTCCACTGCTCTCTGGCGCTAAAAATGTTGGGGAGTAGTGGGCAGAGGACAGGCAGCAGCTTTCCTGGGAGTTGCTTCCAGTTGATTCTATTCCTTTGTTCTGTCATAACCTGCTGGACCCACATCAGTGCGGATAAGGATACATTCTCACTTAGGAACCTAAGTGAATTTCGTGGAAGCAGACTCTGGGATTACTACTTTCATAGAGAACCCTGCATTCCTTCAACAACAGTTCTTGAAATGTTTATGCTAGGTTCTTTTGCATAGACATCGGGAATAATGATTAAACACTTGAGGTTGGAATCAGTAAAACAGTGGTCTCTTATCAGAAGTGAGAGCCCCCACAAGGTGCATAAACCAACTAAATCTATTTCCACACTTGTAAGATGTGGGATAACAGTAGTTAGTATTACTCATTTTCATTATGGTGTTATGAGGGTACTTTCTTATAGTCACACTTATTTGTTGGTATTTTATTGTTGTTGTTCTTTTGGTACCAGGAATTGAACTCAGGACCCTGTACTTGCCAGGCAGACACTGTGGGGCTGAGCTACAGCCCAGCATTCTTTACTGTCTTTACTCAGTATTCCATAAAAGGCATTGACTTGGCAGAACATAAGATCCTTTTATCCACCTAATAATGATTGCATTATCTTTTTAAAATGCAGCCAATGACTCTGCCCAATACAATTGCAATTTCTTAAAATATAGCAAACCATGCACCATATAACAAATATTCAGGGAAAAGCTCCTTGTTCTACTTTCACGCCCAACTGTCCGACTTGTCAGCATAACAGCAGGAGTAACAGCACGAGAAAGAGGAAGGCAGGTGAGCAAAATCCATGTGTCTAATCTTCTGAAAGTGTCCACCTGCAAGAGAGCCAGACCTGGGCACTCTGGGAAATCTCCATCCCTGTCACTGTGGCCACACACCTCTTGCCCCAGGTGCCTTTCCCTCCCGTGGTGCCAGGCCTCTTCATGCACACTCTTGCCATCATCTGCCTGCTTGCCCCATCAGATCAGCTGTAGTTGGAAAATCATACCTACCTCATCTGTGGCTGTTCTTAGAGTGCCTCCAATGCATAAGCTTAGACTGTGCCCTACTTCTGAAGGTTTCTGTAAGGAGAAAGATCCACTGTGTATCTACTCTGTCCTTACAGCCTCACTCCTGTGAGTGGCCTTACATGAAGTACCAAATGCTTACGGAGACAATCTTGGGTATACACATTTACATCGCTTCTCCCATGTCCTCACATCCTTAACACTGTTGAATAACCGGGGGTGATTCTGGGCCCCTACTTTAAAAAATATGAATGCTTCAAGGTAACTTGCCTTCCTAAAATGGCAGTAAACTTCACCAGCAGTCTTAGTGCAAACACTTCAAGAATGACTTCAAGTGTATATAGTAGGCAGACAGAAGATAGCTGAAGAGGCAAATCTGGAACTACTCAGACTGGGTGTATGGTCATGGATCCTGAGCCATAGGAGTGGCTAGAGAAAAAGTTGTAGAGGTCTATTGCTTCATGGCTTGTAGGCTACCTTGGTGTGAAGAGTCTGCAACTTAAATCAAGGAAGAGCCATGAGCATATACTCTTAGCATGGTCCGGAGGTAATCTTTTAAATGTGGCTACAGAAACTGAGTTTTACTAATGAGAACTGGATTTTTTTTGGATCTGGTTTTGTAATTCAGACTATTAATTCTGATTGTAGCTAAGTCTAGGAGTGAGTTTAGACTGGCTGTGTATGGAGAGCACAAGAATGATCACACACAGGCCCATGATAAGGGAAACACCAAAAGACTGTTTTTCACAAACATAGTTGCTCCAATCTAATATAACCTGTATGTTTTGTAAAGATCTTTATATCTCAAGAACATTTGGGGTCACTGTGGATCATTTTAGCTCCAGGGCATCCCATGTGGTTAAACAAGGATGACAATGAAGTGATGTTGCTCTTTGCCTTTTTTTCTGTTACACGTGGCTCTTAAGTAAACACAAGCTAGCCTCTGTTCCTTTCATTGGCCTTTCACTCATACTTTGCTGTAATGTCCAATCCCACTTCATTGCAATCTGTTCGCTTTTCTCTATAATTTTGTTGACTTTGAAGGCTATTGCTATTAAAACATGGAATCCCAAAATTCATAACTTGAAAAATAGTCATCCTAGTTAAGACAATTATACTGCTAGTTTCTTTTAGTTCATTGAAAAGGTATGTGCTAGTATTGTTTGGACAATGTCTCATCCTGTATCTTGTACCCTGCTCTGAACATAACAATAAACAATGTATTAGTTATTTTACTCTCTTAGCATTTTGTTTCAAAAATCTTATTTTCTTTCTCTTTTAAAAATTAAAATCAATCTGCCCCACAGGCTTCATCGCGGAAGTTTGAGGTCAACTCGATTGTGCTAACAACTTGATTAGTGCAATTACTCATTTTGATAGACTTGGTCTTTGTGCATCATGAACTTTACATGTGAGTCTGGGCAAAAACATTTGAATTTTTTTGCATTTTGATTATAAAAAAGAAAGCATGCTGAAGGTAGAACTGTAATGATGGCAATCCATAAAGGAGAAAATGAACCAAGTGTTGATGGATAAGATAGAGACTCTATAACCAAAAGTTAAGAGACTAATTCAAGGTTGGAAAACTCATTTGTTGCAGGGCAGAGAATAGGCTGTCATCTAACTTTTGGCCAGCTGCCTATATCATAGATTCCTTTGGTCAGTATTTTTTATCTTGCCATGAAAGGCAATGGGCACATGTCTTTCACATAATGAATAGAAGCCTTGATGTTTGCTTGAATTTACTTCTGCCCTTAGAATCTCCTTTTCAATCCACTCTTAGGGCTACACAGTCAAGCTTTTTACTGTTTTTTAAAATCATATAAATTTATGAACTTTAAAGAAGTACTGTACTAGTAATCAGTTTTGAAATTGTCTCATTGCTATTTGTTTCTCAATAAAATTATTATTTTCTTTAAAAAGAACACCAGATATAAGCATACAATATTGGTCAAGCACTCTACTGATAACCCACTACCATTATGGACTATTGGACTATATCAGTTTACTTTGCTGAATTCAAGTACCTACAATATTTGATACGTACATACTGGCATGAAGTATGATGATGTCCTTTAAGACTTCATCAAGTGCAGCTTCTCTAACTGCGATGAAACATTCATCCTTGACAGAACAAAACATAAAAGGGAGATATAAATGAAGGACCATTTTGCAGTGAATATATATATATTATATATTATATATTAATTATATATTATATATTATATATAATAGGACAGATATACAGCTACTTTCTCAGTTCAATGATAAGAAACGTTTGTACTAATATTGTTTAGGCAAGATATTATGTCTGCATCTTGTACTTTGAATAACTACTACAAAGACAACAATATACAATGTATCAATTATTGTAACTCTCCTCCTAACCTGTTTTGAAACTGTTTCATTGCTATTTTTCTCATTAAAATTAATAAAAATTAAAAAAAGAAATAAAGCCCGTCAGATTGCTTTGTGCAAATTATTATATATATAAAATTTCAGGGATGGGGAGGTAGCTCAGCAGTCAAAGTGTCTGCCTGGCAAGTGCAAGGACCCAGGTTCGATCCCCGGAACTGCATGTTGTGTTGGCCCCCTCACTGAGTCGACCACCAAAACTGGGCATGGTGGTGCATGCCTGTAAATCCAGTGCTGCAGATGCTGAGACAAGAGGATCACTACAAGTCCAAGTTGTATAGTGAGACCCTGTATTAAATAAATAAATAAATAAATAAATAAATAAATAAAATAAAATTTCATGTGATTGTTGAATAACCCTGCTATTCTTATTCCAATGTATTCAAGTTTTTTATTCTCCCCACAAATCTTATAATGCTTATTGTATATAATTATAATTGCTTAGATAACTAAAGTACAAATTAGTTTATTATTTCATTAATTTTGATTTGTTTGAATATAGGTGATTTTCTTACTCGTATTTTATTTGGTAGTACTTAGGAGGTTCTTGTTATATGGTATACATCTTAAATACTGAGAGAAAAATATTCATGTATACCTTTAATTATATTTTTGTTCTAAATTCCAATATATAGAGGGAATGGTCAAGTACAATGCTTTGTTTCAATATAAATAGTAAATGGTAACTTGCAGTAGCAAGTGACTTATGGTGGAATGACAGCTTTTCAGCTTCACTCTGGTCCAACAGTGATCTGTTTTTGGTGTTTTGGTGGCAGGTGTACTTTGTATTTTGTATTTTGATCCTTTCCTGAGAGGTGCAATGCGGTGATCCTCTTGCATGGCTGTGCAGTGCCGTCTAGCCACAGCTTCCTGTCCACCAGGGAGAAACAAAGGACAAGTTACAGCACACTGTGCTGTGACACTACGCTGTTTGGTAGATGGGTATAATGCATATGTTTTTGACTTAAAATATTTTCAACTTATGGTGTATTTATCAAGATGTAATTCCATATATAAAAACAAATTAAAAGTGTGACAATAAGGGCTTCTCAGGGTTGACTTTGTATGATATTTTGTTCTTTTCATTGGGTACCAAGGAAGGAAATTGTCCATTAGCTCTGTCAGAAATAGTAGAAGAGGTATGGTAGACAGAGAGAGGAATAGAGATGCCTCTATATGCTGGGCATTTTCTAAGAAATGCAATAGAAGTCTTTATGCACTTGTTACCCATTGCTTTTCCTGGGAATGCTGGAAGTCTGGAAGCATTCAGAGGTGTAGGTGGACATGGAGGAAAGGAGAGGAACTCAGGTGGGCACTAAAACTTCAGGGTTCAGACTCTCCAGAAGGAGTGCAATGTGCTCAGCTTAGTTCTAAGATTCTCATGACAAATCAGAGCCATGCAACACTACTGTGTAGTTAAGGCCTCTCCGTATCTGGGAGGGCCATTATATGGTGACAAATTGTGACTCACTTCTGATAAGGAAGCTGGAATCCGTGGCCAATATCTCTAGTCAGAGATGAGAGCTGGATGTAAAAGCTAGGAAGGAGAAATGTCAGGACTTCAAAACCAGGTTGGCAGGTGGGGTTATAAGGAAGGGAATAATTAAGACCAAAGGAACATGAAAGTGAGCAAGTTTGACTTCATAGGTTTAATATAATTTAAGATAGCACTGAGATTTTACTTTACCCCAGAAAGAATGGCCATCATCAAGAAATCAAATAATAACATATACTAGCAAGGTTATGGGGGAAACAAGTCCTTGTACATTGTTGGTAAGAATGGAAGTGAGAACAGCTACTATAGAAGTCAGCATGGAGTTGCTCAAAAAGCTAAAACTAGAAATTCCATTTCACCAAACTATTCCTCTTGTAGGCATCTTCCTGGAAGATCACATAGTGCAGTGGTACATGCATATTCTTGTTTATGCAGCATAATTCATAATAGCTCTAGTTTGGAAGTGACCTGTCTGTTCATCAATATGAGAATGCATAAAGGGTTGTGTCTACACATGACGGTGTACTCCATCGTGAAGAAGGCTGAAGTTGAGTCATTTTTAGGACAACGAACACACCTTGAGAACACAATCCTGAGTAAAATGAATCAGAGACACACACTTGAGTATCACACAATTTGTCCTCTGTGTAAAAAGCAAGCTATAAATAGAGAGCAAAATGGGAGTGATGGTGAAGGTGAGGGAAAAGGAATGAGGGTGTGTTGTGTGTGGGGACAAACTCCTTACAATCATAGTCCTGCAAAGATGCTACCAAAAGTAAATATGGAGAGGGCTGACCGGATAGTTCAGTGGACTAAAGTGCCTGCTTAGGTAGGCACAGGGACCAGGATTCGATTACCAGCATACTGTGTCTGCCCTGTCCCTGGGGTGTGCTGAAATGGTAACTGAGAGTGGGTGTGGTGGTGTGGGCCTGTAATCCCAGCACTTGGGAGGCTGAAAACAGGAAGATCATTCTGAGTCTGATCTAGTAGTAAGACCCTGAACACTCTGAAGACCTTTCTCTAATATACAAAACAAACAAACAAAAAACTAATGCCCTCGTACTTTATGCCTTCATTGAGATTCCTCACATAATTTGCCATGCCTTGTCTGGTCTGAGAGATGGAATTCCCCCTTTTTTTTCTTGAAAATCACACAAGCATCACAAGGAGAGCATGAAACAGAAACACAAATTCCAGATGAGACCTGGAAATTTAATTAAGTAAGAGGACTACAAAGACAAGTGGAAATTGAGCAGGGAGGGTGTGAGGAGGGAGACAGAGGACTTCAAGAAATACCAGAAATATCAGCTAAAGTGCTGAATCACAACACTTCTCTCAAGGGAAGAACAGAAAAACATGCATCTGCTGCAACAGGAATATGTTGGTGCCGGGCTGCAGCTGGAATATCCCTGCAGACAGGAAGTGGTGCCTACAGGAGGTCAAAGCCCTGTGTCTGTGTGGAGAAGTCTGTTATCAACAGCCTCACAGCTACTTATTTTCACTTGAGTGCTAAGCTGAGTAATTCAGTCACATTGTCTCTGTGAATTTCCATTGTTCAGAACATATGACTAAAAGTGTATATATTTTATACATGAGAAATACCCCTACAGTATTTTTTGAACTTTTCAACTGTTGTATAGAATGGTGTCTAAGATCTTTTTTCTTTTCTTTTCTGTCTTTCTTTCTTTCTTTTTTATTTTTCCTTTTTCCTCTGTAGTTTCCTTTCTCCTAAAAGCGTTCTCTTTATTCTATAAAGTTGGTCTTCTCAATTCAAAGCAGATAAATTCCTTAAAAGATAATTCAGCAAGAAAATTTGATAAATAACAATTCAATATATAGATATAGCTTTTATGTAAGATTGTCTAAAATAGAAAACATTACTTAAATGTATTCAAAAGATAGGAATATATTCTTCTAAAAATGTTAATGAATATATTATTCTTGAAAATATTAAATGAATGTGTGAATATATCTGTCTTTAGGTATTTCTGTGAAGCACTTTAAATATATTAAATGCATTTTTCTTACTGATACATTCCAATGTTTAGCATTTTTCTTTGAAATTTTCTGTTTTAACTCTTCCTTTTGGAAATCCTTAAAAGTCACTTTGTCTTACAAATGCTTTGGTTATTTTAGAGTGCAGGGATTTTAATGACTACATTTATCATATTAACAAAAGTAATTCCTTTAAAATTATTTTCATTTATTTATTTGGCACAGGGTCTTGCTATGCAGCTTGTATTTGTAGTGATCCTCTTGTCTCAGCCTCCCAGTGCTGTAATTACAGGTGTGCACCACCACGCCCAGTTTCGGTGGCTGGCATGGAGTGCTGGGGTTCCATGACCTGCATGGCATGCTGTACTGGGGATCAAACTTGGATCCTTCAACTTGCCAGGCAGGTGCTTAGACCATCGAGCTCTCTCCCCAGCCAACAAAAGCAATTTTTTTTTTTTTTTTTTGGCTATTTAAGAAGTTTGTGGAGCTGGGGAGATGGCTCAGTGGAATATGCACTTCCCTGGCAGGCACAAGGGCCTGAGTTCAATCCCTGGTTCAGAAAAAAAAAAAAAAAAGTTTATAACTACTAGTATGGCATACAATGATGATAAGATTTTTTGCAACTTTAGTAATGTTATTCTTAATTAATAACATGGACGCACCAAAATTCTTTTTAAAAAAAAGGACAGGGGATGAAGGGAGGGGTAAGGGAAGGAAGGGAAGGGAATGACAAAATGAATTAAGTTGTATTTTGTACATGCACCAAATTCCCACAATAAATGTAAATATTATATACTATAAATGTGTACTAACTTAAAAAACCAGGATGTATATCTGAATGAATTATAACATACATATATGCCTGTTAAACCACATCAACATATAGAACATTTTTAGTATCCTGCAAACCCCTTTCACTGTGACTGCTTGCCAATTCATTATGTCCCAGGCATCTGTTATGTCTTCCATACTTGTAGATTAGTTTTACCTGCTCAGAGGAGCTTTTCAAAAACACTCAACTTGCATCTCTCCTTCTGCCTTCTTGCCTCTGCTGTTGGTATTTGGTCAAAACAAAAGAATTTCCTACTGGTGGAAGGTGGAGCCTTCCAGTGTTGGGGGGAGAGAGAGAGAGAGAGAGAGAGAGAGAGAGAGAGAGAGAGAGAGAGAGAGAGA
>NW_004524600.1:19164890-19171371 GCF_000260255.1 Octodon degus
GAAGAAGAAGAAGAAGAAGAAGAAGAAGAAGAAGAAGAAGAAGAAGAAGAAGAAGAAGAAGAAGAAGAAGAAGAAGAAGAGATGGAAGAGGAGGTAGAAAAATGGAGGCAGATTGTGCAGGCTCCAGAAAAGTATGTAAACCTTATAGAGAATTAAAGAAAAGTATGGATAAATAACTATGGGACACTGATCATTTAATGAGTTGATCTTTCAGTGCAATGTATCAGTGAATTACCTAGTGGCTGCAGGTTCAGTGTAAGACATCCTGGGTCCACTGTACCCTTTCTTCTTGTAGCCACTAACATACTATCTTCAGTCTAAGGCATGTTTTTGCGAGGGAGTGGCTTAAACTTAGAAACTTGGAAAACAAATCATACAGTTTTCAATGGGCTCCTACATTCAACTAGAGATAGTGGTGGCAGAAACAGACTCACGATGAGAGAGGAATGTCCCAACTCCTGACCTATGGGGTAGTTGGACAGATCTTGCTTTTTGCAACTCTCAAAACAGTGAAATTAAGCTGCTGTTAAGTAACTGTGGGTAAGAAGTTAAAGTTTGACATCTGAATGCAGTTTCACTATGGCCTAAGGTGTGTCACTTGCCAATTAAAACATGAAAATTTGTCTGGGCCCTCACTTCGTTGTTTAATCCTTAAGTTCTCGCTTTCCATTTAGTTGTATTGTATCTTACATTTTTTATTTCTTCTTTTGAGTTCTTATGCTAGGGAGACTATACAATATTCACACATGTAGGTCTAGTTTATTTCACTTATGAGTATATCTTCAAGTTGCATCCACTAATATATGAAGGCTTTGAGTTTGTCATTCTTTATAGCTGAGTAATACTCCATTGTATAAAAATATCATATCTTTTTCATCCATTCCTCAGGTGATGGTTATTTTGTTGCTTCCAAGATTTGACTATCACAGATTGTGCTGCTATGAACATAGGTGCACATCTATCACTACGATATGATATTTACAGTTCTTTTGGGAAAATTCTCAGTAGAGGGATAGCTGGTTTGAATGGGATTTCCATTCCTCATTTTTTAAGGAGTCTCCACACTGATTTCCATAATGGTTGCACCAGTCTACATTCCCACCAGGAGTGGAGAAGGGTTCTTTTTCCCACAGCTTCTCCAACATTTGTTGTTGGATGATTTCTTTCTGATAGCCATTCTTTGTGGGGTGAGATGGTGTCTCAGTGTTGTTTTAATTTGCATTTCCTGGATGGCTAGCGATGTGGAGCATTTTTTCATGTATTTATTAGCTTCTAGAATTTCTTCCTCTGAGAAGTGTGTGATCATCTCAGATGCCCATTTCTGGATTGGGTCTTTACATTTTGGGGCCCTAATATTTTTTATTTTTCTATAAATTCTAGATATAAGACCGTTGTCTGAGTGATTATTAGTCAAGATTTTTCCCAAATTTATGGGTTGTCTTTTCACTTTGTTAGTGAATTCTTTTGACATGCAAACACTCACTTCTCAATCAGTTGAGGTCCCAGTTGTTAATTCTTTCAAGTATCACCAGTGCAATTTGATTTTTGTTCATGAACTCTTTACCTACCCTTATGTCTTCAAAAGTTCCTCTTACTTTCTCTTTCAGGAGATTTAGTGTTTATGTTTTAATATTTAGATCTTTAATCCATTTTGATTTTAGTTTAGTTGTTCCTTTACTTCAGCCGCTATTAATTCAGAGATTTCAGCTGTGCGCTTTCCAGTTCATTCCATGCTAGTGTCTCTTGCATTTGTTCTAGGTGGGCTTGGGGCCTGAGGTGTTCATTTTGTTCCTTCTCTTTGTCCTTTTTTATAGCACTGTCTTCTGACCTTTGATGTAGAGCGTTGGTGCATTTACAGTCTTAGCACCTACCAAAATTTGGGTCCGATGTGTGAAGTTTAAACTCATTACGATGTGCCTGGATTGGGTCTGGCTGCCATGCTCAGCTTCTTCCTGCTGCAGCCCTTGGAAGTGAATCTGCTGTGCCCCTCTGCTGAGATGTTCTGCTCCTGGATTAACTTGGTGGTTCTGCCCCCAGCCTCTCCTCAGGGACTTCAGCTGTAGAGTTTCATATCAGGCCTGTATGCCGGGCCTGGGCTGAGTCTGGAGGAGTCCTGAGAGCACAGCAGATGGTCTCACTCACACCCCAGGGGTGCATCCAGGGGAGTCCTGCTGGTGCACTGGAGTGGGAGCTTCCCAAAAACAGTAAAGATTTGTGAGCAAAATATAGATCTGACTGGCAATATCAGAAATTGTGGACATGAGTCCCCTACAACTCAACATAACAGCATGGCTTTACTTCTTATACTTTGTTTTTATACTTTTGTGCTGGATGATTAAGACCAAGATAAAGCAAGACCTATGCAACAAGAGTTGTAGCTTTTGGATTTGATAAGGTCAGTGAAATCCCCTCAGGATTTATCCTCAGATCCTGTACCTCAGATTGTAGATCCTTTGTCAGTTGGGATAGATATATAGTTACATTCTTTTAATGAATAGAGGGATTTGTTCTAATAGTGTTTGTAAATAGGATATCATGTCTGCATCTTGTACAGCAAATAACCACTAGGAAGAGAGTATGCAATGTGTTAATTATTGAAACTGTGCTACCAATTTGATTTGAAACTGTGTCATTGCTATTTGTCTGTCAATAAAATTATGGAACAAAATTTTTAAAAAACATAGACCTGAACTGTTAAGAAGTCACATTTTCATTTCTTATAAAATGGCAATAAGGCAGTTGGATTTACAAGTTTGGAGCTAAGGAGAGTAACAAATTTAGGAATCTTTTCCAATAAGTCATATTTAAAGTCATGGGAAGAGCAGAATTTTTATAACTGAATCAAATCCACTAGCATTATTACATCATTTTAGTGTGTTAAAATCAATATTTGAAATGAATATAAAGGACCAGCCAAATAGCTCAGTGATCCCCAGGCCTGCCATGCTGGACCTGCCCCTGGGACACGCTGAGATGGCAATTGAGACAGCATGGTGGTGCACACCTGTAATCCCAGCTCTTGAGAGGCTGTCAACAGGCAGATCACTATGAGTTCAATCTAGTAATGAGACCCTAAACACCTTGTAGAACCTTCCCTAAAACAAAAAAAAATGGGTACAAATTCACAGTGGATAGAAAGTATCAGAAAGTATCTCACAGCTATAATAAACTCTAACTTTGTGAAACTGTTAATTCTGATAACAGAAATTGTTAATCTGTTAATTCTGATAATATATATGTATATGTAAACTATACATGTATAAGATATGCATATGAGTTTGATATATATGGAGCTGACATGCATTGACATCAAGAACAAACTAAAAACAGATGGTAGAAAATCTAGGATTAACTTTTGAATGATAGGAATAATTTAACTTCTTGGAAATGAGGAACTGGGAAATAATATTGAGTAGCTGGTGTTGTGTGATAGTTAGTGGCCAGAGGTTGCCTACATAGTTGGGTAAACATTATTTTGATTGCCTTTGTCACAGTGTTTCTGGGTGGGATTAATAATTAAATCAGCAAATGTAATAAATTCAATTATCCTCTTGTAGTGGACTGGGATAATTATTTTTATTGAAAGCCTAATTAGAACAAAGTGTAGGCAAGAGATAGTCATCTGAACTTTGAACTGAGACATTAGTCTACTCCTATTTTCCAATTTGGACTGCAATTTACACTGTAAACTCCCCTGGTTCTCAGACTTTTTGACTGAAACTAGAATTATGTCACTGGTTCTCCTGGGTCTCCAGTTGATAGCTCTTGGGACTCCCTGCCTTCCATAAATGCAAGAACCAACACTTCCTAAATAATCCCTTTAACTTTTCATTAAAGAGTGGGATATATGTATTAAGATTGAGAGTCCCAGGGCTGGTGAGATAGCTCAATGGCCTAAGAGTTTGCTTAGGTTAACACAGGGCCTGGGACTTGGTCCCTGGCACCATGTGCAACACAAGCCCTGCCCCCTGAGTGGGCTGAGAAGGCTACTGAGACTGGGCATGGTGGTACACACCTGTAATTTCAGCACTGGGAAGGCTGAAAACAGGAAGCTCACTATGAAAGACCCTGTACCAAATACAAATAAAAAAGAGATTGAGAGTCTTTTCCTATTTCTTATGGCTTCCTGGAGAATCATGACTATTATATGTAGTATTGGGAAACTGGAAACAGTTGTAGTCTATTTCCATTATGGAGGTCAAAAGAGACCCTCAAGTAGTAGAAAGGAGTGAACTCTGTCTAATAGCAGTGCAGGCAGGAAAGAGGGAGGAGAAAGGAATGTGCTTTGGCACTGAGTTTTCAGGAAATTATTGGTTATCTTGGGCAAGAAACTATTGACTGTATTAGGAGGGAAAAACTCAGATTAGTGTGAATTGACAAGAGCAAGAGAAGTGAGAAAGTAGAGACAAAATGAATATGAAATTATTGTAGGAACAATCCCATTGATTGAACAAAAATGTTTACAAACATAGAAATGTAAAAACACACATCAGAGATGATATTCAGTTATCATGTTACCAAGGGATGTGTAATAAAGCTGGGGAGGCAAGGTATACACACATAAAGATATTATTTTATTTAGCCTAAATGATTGATGTAGGGTTTCTGTACAGTGACCATTTGTGTTACCTCAAAATGGATATATTCAAACAACTTGCAAAGTGATTGGATGTGGGTTTTGGAGGTGATCAATTTATGAGGGTGGTGTAATCATGAATGAGATTAGTGCCTTTAAAACAGTCCCAAGGGTGTTCACTTGCAGCTCCATCACAAGAAGTCATAGTGGGAAGACAGCTGCCTATGAACCAGGAAGCAGGCTCTTGGTAGATATTGGACCTGCCAGGACATTGATCTGAGACTTCCCACCCTCTGTAACTGTGAGAAAATTCTGTTGTTTGTAAGCCTCCAATCTATAGTATCATTTTATAGTAGTACAGCCTACCCAGAGCACATGGACCACCAGAGGGAGTTCTGGGAACAACGCTAATGAATGCTTCCTTGCGAAAAACTTTCTTTTCAGATGCAGCTATAAAGCCATGCTTTTCATACTTGGAAGTATTTTCAACTATAACTTTCATGGAATTACTTTATCGTCTCCGGAAAGCCCTTGTAATCTCAAATCATTCTCTCAATAGCTTATTAAATTTCTACTCCTCATTTCCATTGCTTAGAGCTACTTATAGATTTAATTAAATTTAAAAGACTCTAAAAGAGGTCCAAGGAAACCATCATAGAGTCACGTTTAAAATGTTTTAGGAGATAGGAGCATAGCGTATTGGTGGAGTACCTACTTAGCACATGTGAAGCCTTTGGTTCAGTATCCAACACAAATATATAAACAAACAACCAAAAAAACAAATAAAATAAATGTATCAAAGGTAAAGAAAGCATATGTTTATTTTTAAGAAGAGTCTGCTAGAACCAGGTAGAATTAATAAAATATGAAATCTGATCAAGCAAATTGTTTCCGAATAAATTGATTACTCTATGGAATGGGAATGGAAGTAGACAATTTTGAAAAAAACACAAATATTCCCAAATATTTCTGGTCAAAAACTGGTTTTGAGTAGAAGGGACTGCTTGTATATCTCCACTAATTTCATCATGTGAGGTAGGTATGTTTTCTTTCTTTTTTTAACTAGAAGAAAGGATGTCTGGAGATGTTTACTATAACTTGATCAAGATTCTCTGGGTAATAGGAAGACAGGTCTTCCAAGTTATTCCAGTGTTTTCCTTGGTTTTGCTTTTCTCCCTTTGGAAACACAAGCATTTCAGGTACTTACTGGTTGAGTGATTGGGGGGGGGGATTGATTCTTTTAACTTTGGTGCCCTATGAGTAATTTTCTTTTTGTAATGGCTTAAATATAGATGCCACCCAAAAGTTTGGGCCATTATCAATAGTTGGAAAACTGGTAACGTTAAGACATTTTACCCTATGGTGACTACTTGATCCTAATAATTATTTGTGGTAGAATAGCAATCTTTTGGGATTTATTCTTATCCATATAATGAGGTAAATTTTACTTTTAGAGTTTTCCCTGAGCAAACAACCTCACTCTTAATCCGCAAAACACTCTAAAATACAAAAACAACAGTTCTTTCCAGTAGTTTAAGCCCTTTGTGGAGTAACAAAGCAGTCCTCTCCCATGTGACACAGAATGAGGGCAAATCTGAGTTGGGAAGCTCAGCTAGACACCAACTTTGGAAGTTCTTTATTTTGCCTTTGCAAGCATCACTGTTTAGAATTCTTAATGAGTTCAATTGCTGCCAAAAATACAATGCTTTGTTTCATTTTACAGGAAGATACACTTCAGCCCATAGCAGGTGATGTCACCCACATGAGATTTCTCTACTAATGGGCATGTTCTCCTCACTTATAGACACTGATCTGGTTGACCTATCTTTTGGAGATAAGGGTGTGTTAAGGTCTCCTGTTAAAATTGTGGTATTGGATATTAGATTTTTCATGTCCATTAAGATT
>NW_004524600.1:19173701-19190172 GCF_000260255.1 Octodon degus
CCGGCCCACTCTGCGCCTGGGCTGGGACTGGTCACGCCAGCGCAGGGTAGCAGGAAGCTCTCCGCACACTCACCGGACCTGGGCTAGGACTGGGTCTGGGGGCTCCCGGAACTTGGCAGAGCACTTATAGACACTGATGATGTGGCAGTAAACTTCCTGCTAACATTTCCTTGTGGCCATAAGTACCTTCTCATGTGTAGTATACATAGTAATACGCTAAAAAAATAAATTTTTCTGAGGCTGGGGAGATAGGTCAGTAGAATAAGTACTTGCCTGGCAAGTGCAAGGATCTGAGTTCAATCCCCGGTTTTGCAAAAAACAAAAACAAAAACAAAGAAACAAACAAAAACCAGAATTAATTTTTCTTAAGGGTTTTAGCAATATGAAATTTGTATTTACCCTTATCCTGAGAGGTTGAGTAAAGGACAGTGCATGTAAATGAAATGCACTGAGCAAACAGCCCCTGGCTTTAAGAGAAGCTGGGTGAAGCAAGGAGAAGAAGCCAGGAGAAGAAATGGATTTCTTAACATCAGTATCTGTCTGAGTATCAAACACCTTAGACATAAAATGGAACTTCTATTTTGCAACAATGATGAATATTTTAAAATTTAAATCCCTATATAATGTTAAAAACAATTACACACTTTCTTACACAGAAATTTAGAAATCAAACCATATACAACATTGTAGCAGGACAATTATATGACATTCTGTTTCTCTTGTCTCTTGTTTACTTTTAATATCCTTTTTTTTTTTTTTAAACAGACATTTAATTTAAGAGAGTATGGCAAAAGTTAGTTTGCTGAATTCAAGTACCTAAAATCTTTGGTCTGACATCAAGTATGGAAAGGTCTTTTAAAGACTTCTCCAAATACAGCTTCTCTACCTGCAGTAGAACACCCATCACTGACAAAACGAAACAAAAAGGGGAGTATAAATAAAGGACTGTTTTGTTAGGATAGATATAGAGCTGTTTTCTCTTAGTTCATTCATTGAGAAGAAAGGTTTGTACCAACATTGTTTTAGATAAGATATCATGTCTGGGTCTTGTCCTCTGAATAACTACTACAAAGACAAAAATATGCAACGTATCAATTATTGTAACTGTCCTACTAACCTGTTTTGAAACGGTTTCATTGCTATCTTTTTTCATTAAAATGCATTTAAAAAAAAAAGAAATGGATTTTTTTCTCTTTGGCAATGCCAAGGCCTGACACATTCTAGATAAGTGCTCTATCTCTAAGTGGTTTCTTCAGTCCAGAAATAAGCTTGAAAATGCCTGCCTACATCCCCATTTTTATAGTATTATACTTGGGAGTTACACAGAGTTGAAATCCTCCAAGAACTAAGAGGAAAATCAATTGAATTAGGTAATAAGACTCAGAATTAAGGAGGAGAGTGGGTATTAATCATAGATCTCATAATAAAGAATAATGTGAAATGATATTTTCTAACGGCAGGATTATTACATTCTCATTAAGATATACTGAAAATATTAGCCTTTTCTTTTCTGGAAGGTTTGGTGGATTCTGAATCTGCTAACCAGAGATAAAAGCTCAATTAGTGGTATTTCTATGCCAATGATATGGCCTTTCTTGTCAAGTCAAATGGAACTAGCTCTATCATCTGCATATTTACACCCTCACGTCAGAATCTGTGAAGCTGCCCACTTCTTGGTTCTAGACAAAGACGAAATGAGCTTTTCTGTAAGTGTGAACTATTTTTCCCTGGGACTACCAACCTCTAGCAAATGTTTTTGATTCTTGTTGAGTGATAAGTTTGAATTCCTCTAAATTGAGCAACTTTTGACCTATCATGTTTATTTGGAAATGCCTAGTTAATATTGATAACTTACTCTTCTTCTTTCTCAAGCTAGACATTTCTTTTCTCCCAATGACCTGAGGTATACCTTGTTCCATGCTGCTTCTCTCTTTCAACTATCATGTTTATTTGGAAATGCTCCTTTTCTCCGAAGACATCTTAATGTGGAGTTTCCCAGCAACTTCGCTTGAGCTTTCCTCTTTTGTCTTATCCTTTTTTTTTGGCGGAACCGGGGATTGAACTCAGGCCCTTGCGCTTGCCAGGGAAGCACTTATTCCACTGAGCCATCTCCCCAGCCCCTATCCTTTTTAAGGTATCTTTTTTCCCAGCTTCAATTTTTTTTTAAAGAGAATAAAGCTAAGGGAAAAAAACCAATAGAACAATACAGAATTCCAAAACAAGATGGTAAGAAATTAACAATGGTTGTTGTGTTGCATATTGTTAACTTGAAAGTAGTTTTCAGATTACCAGGTGTAGGAATGCATTCTATAGGTTGATCTATTAGACACTAACAGTTTCTCTCAATAAATCAATAGAGATTAGTAGTACAATTATCTTAGATATCATATATATTTTCTTTCTTTTTCTCCTTCCCTTTATCCTAGTTGTTCTTTCCTTTTGAATAGCTCCTTTCCCTTTCACAAAATCTATTATACCTTTCAGATTTTATTTACTGTTTTCAGTATCTTACACCAGCCCCAGTTTTTGATTACTTTCCTTTGCCTTCCCAGAGGCAAGTACATGCCACTGTGCCTGGCTCTTCACAGTTCTTTAAACACAGGCAAAGAAGAGCATGATCAGAGGTCCTGTTGGCCCCTTGATGTCTGTTCCAAGTGACCTGCAGCAGTGAGGACCACTCTGGGCTGGTGTCCCACAGGGCCTTGTGTAGGCCAAAGCCATATTCCTCTCCCCTATGTTGGGGCTGGCTGGCATGTGGTGCTGGGGGATTCAACCGTGGTCCCTGTGGTTTGCTAAGCTTGTTTTAAGTAGGTGCTTTAGACCACTGAGCCATCTCACCAGCCCCTCCCCTGTGTCTTTAAGGTATCTCTTATCTCAAGATTTTTCTCTTTACTTCTGTGCAGGTAGTTTCCATATTTATTCCAGGCTTTAAGCATACTCCTTCTTTAAGCATATTTCCTTTTTAAATCACTGTTTTAATGAAAAGTATTGTATGCACACAATTATGGCTTATATTTAGATATCTCCCCAAAGCCTCATGATCTCTCTCAGGTGGGACTTTTCAGAGGTAGCTGGATCTAGAACTTTACATACACAGGAAATAGTGTGTATTTTCCGATTAATCACTTCATTAGGTACTGGACAATGAATTGGACAATGAATCAATCAAAAAGTCTAGAAGCCTGCCCATGATTGCATGTGGCTTTGGTGGGGGGACGCCTTCATTAGGTACATAACATACTGTCTTACATTATTATTGCTGTTGATCATTGAGTTCTGTTGATGTTAATCTGTTCATTGTAAAGTTCCCATCAGTATCTGTTGAGAATCCTTCTTTAAATCTGTTATGTCATTCAGAGCTGGAAAATTGTACTTGTTTCATTTTATTTTTTATTTGGATTCTTCTGAAGAAATTTCTTTGATCCACTGTGTAGGTACGCTGAAATATAATTCACAAAGGGAGTATGAATATTTAATTTATTTCCTTTATGGTTTTTTTTAACTAATCAATTGATACCTTAGTGTCTCTATTACTTTTCTCTCATGGCTGGAACAAAATACTTGACACCCAAAATTGAAGAAGAAAAAGAATATTTAGCTCACAGTTTGTGGAGGTTTCAGTCCCTAATCAGCTGGCTCCAAGGCAGAGTGGCACAGAGCAGAGGGCAGCAGTTCATGGCAGTGGGAAGCAACTGAACAACAAGAGCAAAAGGGGAGGAGGAGCAGAAAGCAAGCCTTTCCCTCCCTTATACTGTATGCAAGCTACTCACCTCAGGGTGGGAGTAGCACTCACACTTATAATCCCAGTATTGGACAATGAATCAATCAAAAAGTCTAGAAGCCTGCCCATGATTGCATGTGGCTTTGGTGGGGGGACGCCTAGACAGAAACCATAACACATAGTAACCCTCAATGTTAATAAATGAGACCTTTTATTTTGCTTTGGTTTTTGAAAGGGTCAATTTTTTCATAATCTCCTGTTTTTCAAAACTCTGGTACCCTTCACTTTTTTAGTCATTATTCTTTCTGTTCTTCGTACTTCTGCACATTAGGCAGAAAGAACTCCTTTAATTGACTCATATATCCTTTTGCAGTGATCTCATATTGTTAACTTTCTTGCATTCTAGAGTGATAAGATATGTCAGATATTTCTTAATTCAAATTTAAAGTAACTTTTTACTAAGGAGTTCTGCTTTCTTTGAAAAAGAAATTGTATTCCAAGGCTAATATGGCTCTAGGAGTACTCTTTTGTACCTCAGTTTTGAATTGAAGGAGCTAGGAAACACTTCCCTGCCACGCTTATAAAGAGAGCAAAGTGATGCATCACAGTAGTGCTTCTAATTTAAATACAAGAGCACATCAATTTTCGTCAAGTTCTTGGCCAGTTTGAATTTATTTTTCTGTGAATTGTTCATTCACGTATTTTAAATAATTGTGTTACTTAAAAAAAATAAATCCCTCAAAATTTAGAAGTTCTTCATATGTTCTCTCTAAATTCACTTTTTTCTCTTTACTTCCTTATTTCTGTCATTTGAACTGTCTAATCTCCTTGTCACATGGACCAAAATCACCAAGTCTAAGCTGATTTTTTGGTTGCAATAATTTTTATTTGATTAAAATAATAAGCAGGGGCCGGGGAGATGGCTCAGTGGAATAAGCGCTTCCCTGGCAAGCACAAGGGCCTGAGTTCAATCTCTGGTTCTGCCCACCCAAAAAAATAATAATAAACAAATACAAAGATTTTTTGTGAAACCACTAACAATATCATAGAAAACTTTATTTATTTTAAGTTCAATCACTTATATTTCTTGAAACGGAATTATATACATTATTCAGTAATAAATGCTTAATGATTTTAATTTACACTTACCCTCTTTTGCTCAAAGTTGAAATTCATTCCAAATAAATGAAGAAAAAGTGTACAAATATTATTTCTATTGCTCTTACAATTCAAATTATATTCAAAATAATACTTTTACAACAGCAAAAACTCTTAAGCAAAAATCTAAAATTACACATCCCTAAGTATAATAAGATGGCCATGTTTGATTATCTTGATTATTAACATTGAGAAAAAACATGGTGGCTCCTAAACAAGTTGGGTACTCGAAGCTCTGCCTCAATTATTATTTTTATACCATCTTTGAACAAGGACAATTGTCTCCTGCTCTCAACCATAAAGAGATTTTTGAAATTCCAATTTGTTGTCTTCTGGTAAAGGAGAATCTACTTAACATTGTTAAGGATAAAGAGAAGATGTCATAAAATGCAGACATAACTAGCACTAGACATTCATTCTATTTTTGGTACAAAATATACTTGATTTATTGAGACATTAGTTATACTAGCAATATTGACTGGAAGAGTATATTGATTTTTCTTAACTATGATCAGTCACTGAGAAATTCAAATTTTATAAATGAGAATGGCAGAAGGAAAAAACAAAGATAACTGACCCTTTAGGCAAGAGAGAACGTATCTTCTGGCAGCTGGTTAACTCAAGAGGGACAACTGAGCATCATATCTTGTTTGTTTTAAGAAAAACATCCCTAATAAAAGTGTTTTTTTTTTTTTTTATCCCACTGGATGCTACCAGCTCAGAGTACAGGATGCATCAGGAACATCCATCTGTTTATGGTTACATCATCTTGTAGAACACCAAAAGAGAAAAATTTCTTGGACCAAAAAGAAGTACAGTCTTTTCCATATGCCCTACTCCTATGCTTTTTCATTATTTCCCAATAAGCAGGCATACTTTTCTTTAACTGTTATTTTCTATTTCAGTGTGAAAGACCCATGATCAACTCACATAGGCTATTTCTTAGTTTATAAAAGAAATCTGTATGTGCAGTGGCACTTAGTAATATTGATTTTTTTCCTATGCAAAATAAAACTTTTAGAGAGCCAATCATGAAAAATTGTTTGTATAGATGACAAAAATTTGTTGCCAAGAGATCCAAAATTTCACTTTCATAGGAGTATTCCAGATAGTTCTCATGGGTGTATCGTTGCTGAGAGGGTCAAAAATTATGAACATGGTAATACGAAGGCCCTCAAGAGAGTGTTAGCTTTCTTTCACTAAAAGAGAAACTGAAACCAAGTACTTCATTTTAGTGAAAGATCCTCACATTTAATGAAAGCATTTAACATGTGTCAGCAGTTGCTTTAAATGAGGAGAATTTTAAGTGAATGAAAAATGAACAGTACAGGTAATACATTTCTTAGTAACTGGTATTCAGTAATACAGCCAGAAAATTTTAGAATTAAAAATCTATGATTAAAACTGGCCATTGATTCAGAAAACATATGAAATGATAAGACTTTATTTGTGCAACTTTACAAATAAAGATCAATAATAAATACCTAATGGTACAAGGACATAAGGTTGACCAAATTAATAGATCCGTTACTGAGAGCATCTACTCCAATTTGCCTGACCACCTATTTCTGTCTGTCACTCTGCTCTGAATCACTTCATGCCAGTCAGTTCTGTAGCAATTTTCATATGATTACGACTGACAAGCAATGCACACAGAATCGATTTAGCATGGACTTGCACTACGAATAATGAAGAATCAGTGATATAGTTCTCTCACTTTGCTAGTTTTTAGTTTCTCACTTGGCTCTTTTTTTTTTTGTACATTATTGTATAGAAGGCACCAGTTTATGCATATTATACAACTCAAATAAAAGCAAAGTAGGGTAATCATGAATTCTATTATTTGAAATTGCATAATTAAGCTGTAGAACTTTCCTATAAAGCAAAATGAGGGTCTAAAAATAAATCTGAAGATTTTTATCTTGCAGAAATTTCAATTCCATAGACATAGAAAGTGAGACACCTTGATGACTCTCATGATTAGAAGAAATAAAATTCTGGGTAAAATATGTTCTGAAAAGCCTTTTAAACATACTGATACAAAAGGAAGAATATATTGAGGCAAAACTATAGGAGGTGGAATGCTGTGGCCCAAGTAGCTGCTGTTACCAGCATTTACTCCAGGGTTACCTGCTTTGAAATGCTGTTTTCCTTCTATACTAGCCTTTTCATTCTGGGATCAAGGCCTCACTTAATACAACTTAAAGGCAGAAGGGTTTGTTTGACCTTACAGTTTCACAGTCCATGACTAACACCTACACAGAAACATCAAGGCAGAAGGACATAGCAGAAGAAACCTGCTAACCATTAGCAGCCATGCAGCAGAACACAAGGCCGAGTCCAACAGGAAGGAGCTGAGGGCCACCTAGACTCCCAAGGCCACTCACCCTTATTCCATTCTGCAGTGTGCTTTACCACAGTCTTGGGCACACTCAGCCTGATCAAGGTGACTGTTTTGATTGACCCTCACACCTTCTGAAGGCTGTACAAGCAGAAGTAATGGAAATATACAGAATAATCTATCAGAAGACTTACAGATAAAGTGAAGTCCCTAGACAATAATATATTTATATTCTTTACATCTGTAGTCAAAGAAAGTAAGAAAATGTAACTATCTTTACCTGCATGTGGAGTTGGGGAAATATAATATCACATGAGAACTTGTAATTAAATTCAGCTTTCATAAAGATACTTTATCTTTATTCATTTTATCTACGTGCCCTGCAAAAACTGCAGCAGCAAATTCAAATTAGTCTCTTTGGCAGTAACCCCAGCCTAGTGACACAAACAAATCACCACTGCAGGAGCTTAAGTTAACTCAGGCCTCAAAGTAGTAGCTCAGACAGAATTCTATGGAAAGCAAGATGCTCAAAATAATTGGAGGAATAGGTAAGGCTAGAGACTGGAGTGGACACAGAAAGACTTCAAAAGCTGCATGCAAATAAAATATGTCTAAATAAATTCGAAACAAGTTTAACATGTGAGAATGCACTGGAAAAAGAATGCAACTTCTAAAATTTAAAACTGCAAATTAAAATGTATGATTCTATGAATATTTTTTGACAGCAGATAAGACAGTTGCAGAGAACCAAGGAACTCAAAGATAGATCTGAAAAATATCCAATCATTATGTTTATGGATCCAGCTGACAAGAGACAAGATGAAAGGAATTGTAAAAGGCAGATTACCTCCCATGCTTATGGGAGAGTAGAGTGGTAGTATGTAAATACATGCATTATATTTCACGTGTGTAAAATATTGCAGAGCTGATTAACCAATAAAATGTAACAGGAACTATCTAAAAATAGTAGATGATTTTTACTAAAATTGTTGAAAAGCATAAATCCTCAGATACGGGGAACCTGGTGAACTAGAAGCATGAAAAATATTTACACATAAATATATCATCATCAAATTACTTAACATTTGTATATTGAGCAAAAGAATAATTTACTTTTTCTTATCATTTAATTTTATTTTAAAGAGTAAAAGCAAAAGCAAAAGAATAAGCAGGAAAAAAGCAACAGAGTAACAACAATACAGATGGTACAGAATTTCAAAACAAGAATAAAAAATTAACAGTGATTGTTGGGTTCATATTTTCATTGTCAAATCTCTTGCTCAGATTACTAGGTAAAGATAGGCAAAATTGGTCAAATAATTAAAAGGTTTATTTCCAATAAACCTTAACTTTTTTTCTTGTCCTTTTTTACTTTTCATTTTATTTTAAAGAGAGTATGCTAAACAAAAAAAGGGGATACAAATGAATGTCCATTTTGTATCCGTGTATTCAAAATGGTTAGGATAGATATACATCTACATTCTCTTAATTCAATGAATAGAAGGATTTGTTCCAATAGTGTTTGTAAATAGGATATCATGTCTGCATCTTGTACAACAAATAACTACTAAGAAGACAGTATGCAATGTGTTAATTATTGAAACTGTCCTACTAATTTGATTTGAAACTGTCTCATTGTTATTTTTCTCTCAATAAAATTATAAGAAAAAGAGAAAATAATGTCAAATGAAAGATAAGAATATGACTCACTCTTCTCTCCTTTTATCCTTTCCCCTTTCCCCCATCATGGTTTGTCTTTTCTTTTGAACAGTTTCTTCTCAATTTACAGTATCTATTGTACATTAAAATGTATTTAAACACAACATAATTACAACAGTTATACAGCTAGTTTCTCTCAGTTCATCAAAAAGAAAGTTTGGTGCTAATATTGGATAGGCAAGATATCATGCCTACGTCTTCTACTCTGAGTAACTGCTAGGAAGACAACAGTACACAGTATATGAATGATTATGACTGTCCTATTGTTGTAGGCAGCTGAATTAGACAGAAGTATTATAGGCAGTCAGACAGGGCCAGTACCTCAAGGAGACAATATGGAAGATAAGGCAATTACAACTTTGGAAGAGACACACTCCTGCTGTTGGGCCAGACCTCAAGGCAAAAGAATAAACAATTGCAGCCACAAACTTCCCTGGGGATGGCCATCAGCAATTGATATTCTAAGTAGGTATCAATCACCTTGAAAGAGCCTTAAAGTGTCACTAACCCAACCCTCAACAAGAAGAGACCCTACCCAGTATTCATGCCCACTTACAACATGACTCCCTTCCTCATTTTATCAATTTTACCTGAGTAATGGTGCTTGTAATCTCATTGGTTGACTACAGTTTTGTCCCACCTCATGCCCATCTAAGGGAGTTCCTGTGTTCACCACCTTAGACCTGCCTCACTGTGTGGTATTACTCTATAAAAGTCCCTGGAAGAGACAGCTTCCTGGGGACAACCCACTGGGCTCTCCCCTTCTGCCTTGCTCTGGGACAGAAGCTTTCTTTCTCTCAATAAATACAGTCTGCTCTTTTTTTTAAAATATATTTAGTACAAGGTCTCACTGCACAGATCGGACACTAGTGATCCTCCCGTTTTCAGCCTCCCAAGTGCTGGGATCACAGGTGTGCATCACCATGCCCAGTCTCAGTCACCCATCTCAGCATGCCCCCAGGGGTGGGGCTGGCACAGCACACAGGGGATTGAACCTGGACCCTGCACCTGCCTAAGCAGGTGCTTTAGTCAGCTGAGCTACCTGGATGGTCCTCTATTCTGCTCTTAACCTCTGTTTATTCCTAAAATTCCCTCTGTTTTTTCCTAAAATTCATTCTTTGGCTTTAGAGGGCACAAATTCATCCCAGGTCGGGAGTTTCATTTCCCCTATATCACTACTATCCTGTTTTTAAACTTGATTCATTGTTATATTTATTTATGTCTCTCTAAAATACAAAAATAAAAATATAAAAGAATATAAACAAGAGTATGCTAATTGGTTAGATATTAGAAATGGTATACATTTAGAAGAACGAAATGAAAGCTTTTCAACCATGGTTTTGGTATTGCACTTTGTTGTCTTTCATGTAGTTGCTCAGATTACAGATATTAGCATTTGGAACTATTCAAAGTGAAAATTTTAAACATTAACTGCTACTTTCAAAAAGCTGATGGAAATTACTACTACAATCACTTCAGGTATCCTGAATATATTTGCATGATTTTTCCCCCTTACTTTTTTCTTATCTTTTTACCTTTCCCTAATCCTCATTGCTTATTCCTTATGTTCAGTTTCTTTTCATTTTGCTATATCCATTATTCCTTTTAGATTTTATTTATTCTTTCAGGATCTTACACTAGTTAGACAATACAATATTTACATATGTGGGTCTGATTTATTTCATTTATGAGTATAGCCTCCAGTTGCATCAATTTATTTATGAAGGCTTTACGTTTGTCTTTATAGCTAAATAATGCTGTATTGCATAAAAACATCACATCTTTACCAATTCCTTTGGTTGACTCTTTTCTCCAGCTTTGGTATCAGCATAATACTTGCCTCCAGGAATGATTTTTGGAATATTGCTTCCTTTTCCATTTCATTGAAGAGTTTGAGGAATATTGGGATTAAATCTTCTCTAAATTTCTTTTAAAATTCAGCTGTGAATCCATCAGGAACTGAGCTTTTCTTTGTTGGTAAAATTTTTACTACATTTTCAATTTCATTGATATTTGGTTATTCAGAGTTTTTACACCTTTTTGATTCAGTTTTGGTAATTTGTGCCTAATTTTGAATCCGTCTGTTTCTTCTGTGCTTTCCAATCAGTGAGAGTAAAGATTTTCAAAGTACCTATTGATGATATTCTGTATTTCCACAGAATTTGTAGTAATTTCACCTTTGTCATTCCTTATTGCTTGAATTTAAGCTTTTTTTTCCTTTTTTTGAGGAGGTTGGCTAGGGGTTTATCAATTTTATGTAATCTTTCAAAGAACCAGCTCTTAGAATCATTAATGCTTTGTATTGTTTTATTTGTCTCAATTGCAATAACTTTTACTCTAATCTTCATAATTTCCTGCCTTCTTTGGGCTTTGGGCTTGGTGTGCTTTCTTTTTCTAGACACTTGAGGTGCAGTAGTAGGGTATTTTTTTTTCATTCTGTTTTCCTAATGTGTGAATTCACAGCTGTTTTTTCCCTCTGAGAACTGCTTTCATTGCATCCCACAAATTCCAGCAAGTTTTGTTTGATATTCATTGGCTTGTAGGTATTTTTAAATTTCTTCTGTGACCCATTCGTTGCTGAGGAGAGCTTATTTATTTATTTATTTATTTTTAACTCATTATAAACTTCATTGAAAATCAATAATAATTTTATTGTAAATTAAAAATTGTAGACAAATATTGAAATGCAAAAAATATAGGATGTAGACAGAGTGAATTTTGGAAAAAGATTTCTGAAAAGAATACATAACATGAGATTAATAATAGATTTCACATTGTAAAAAATTATTTACAAACTTAAATGATTATAACAATAAAAATTGTCTAAAATAAACATGAGGAAGGAAGTTTACACATCAGTCAATAATAGTTCACGCCCTGTCAAAATTAAGAAATTTATATTCATATAATTAGAATTCTCAAAGGAGAAAAGGATAGGCAATAAACATTAAAAGATTTAAAGTTTCTGAATTTAGGTAAAATCATAGTACCACATTTCCAAGAAAAATGAACCTTTTGCACAAGAACTATGAATAAAATCATGTCAGGATACACAAAAATTTCCATGTGTTTGTGGCATTTCTGCAGGTTTTTGTCATTAAATTCCTCTTCCTTTCCTGTGGTCAGTGAACATTCCTGGGATAATTTCCGTGTTCTTGCATTTACTTAACCATGACCTATGGATTAGTATGTTCTCTGCTTTAGAGAACATCCCATGTACAGCTGAAAAGAATGTATATTCAGATGTTGTATGAAACAATCTGCAAATGTCCACTAAATCCATTTTTCACAGATTTGTTCCAATTCTGCTACCTTTTAGCTAATTGTTTGTCTATTTGACTTATATTTTTGAAATAAGGGAATGTTAACATCCCCTGTTAAGACTGTGTTATTGGTTATTAGATTTCTCATATCCTTTATACTTTGTTTTATATAGTTGGGTGCTTCCATATTTGGTGCATACATATTTATGACTGTTATCTCTCTCTCTTGAAGTTTTCCCTAACCAGTATGCCAGTGACCTTCTTCATCTCATTTGATCATTCTTTGTTTGATGTTCAGCTTCTCTACAAACAGAATAACTATACTTGCTTTTTTCTGAGCTCCTGGAGCGTGTAATTTTGTTTTCCATCCATTGATTTTTCAGCCCATAAAATTCTTTTTGGGTTAAATGTGTCTATTGTATAGCAAATATTGTTGGATTTTGTTTATTGCAACAGTCTGCCAATGTATTTATTTTAATTGTTGCATTGAGTCTATTTACAGTAGTGGCTATAATTGATATGTATTTGCTTATGTTTGTCTTTTTATTTTCCTGCTGTTGAATTCCTAATTTTCATGTGTTTAATTGTTTGCCCTGTTTTGTTGGCTCTTTTTGTTGTTGTTCTTGGAGTTGTGGTCATTTTGATCCATTTCTAGAATGTCTTTTAGTACTCTGTGTAGGTAGTTATGAATTTCTTTAGTTGTTCTTCGTCACTAAAATACTTTGCTTTCATTAATTTTGAAAGAGAGTTTTTCAGGCTGTATCAGTCTGAGTTGGAATTTGTCTTCTTATAGGAACTGAAATACTTCATTCTATGTTCTTCTTGACTTGATGATTTGTGTTGAGAAATCTGCTGTTATTCTGATGGGTTTTCCTTTATATGTGATCTGTTTCTTTACTGCAGCAGCTTTTAAGATCTTGTTCTTCTGTTAAATTTCTAGGATCTTCATTATTATATAGCTAGGTACATTTTTATTTGTGGCTGGTATTATTTAGAGCTCCATATGGCTTGGTTATTTGAATGACAGATTGTTTCCTCATATTTGTTAAGTTTTCTATTACTTCTGCCAATATTCTTTTTATGTCATTTGTGTTGGCTCCTTTTTTTTTCACTGATACCTATAGTCTTATGTTATTTATCTTTGCATTGTCTTGTAGCTGTTGAATTATTATTTCCTGGATTCTTGTTGTTTTTAAGAGATTTTTTTCCTTTCCTGGTCACTAGCTGCAGTGCTGTCTTCAAGATCTGTAAGTGTTTCTTCACTTTCAAACAGTTTTGTCAACTTTGTTGGAGTTTTTTCATTTCCTATATAGGTCTTTAAATCTGCTTCATGCATTCTATTTCTTTCCTGTGTTCCTCATTCAGGGTTTCCATCATTTTTCTACTCTCATCTATTGTTTTAAATCAATATCTTCTTTAGAAATGCTTAGTAATGGTTTCATCATATTTATCACTCCTTTTTTAACCTGTAAGATTATTCTGATCTGATTTCTTCTGTAACCTTCTGCATTTGTTTCTTTACTTCAGTTGCTTTTGTTTCAGAGATATCAGGTATAGAACTTGCAATTTCTTCTATGCTGATGTCACCTGGATTTGTGTGTCCCAAGTTTTTGTCTTCTCTATTGATTGAGAGTGGGATATTGATTTCTGTTTGGCACTATCCGCTATTGTTTGGTATAGGGTTTTGGTGAGGTTATTGCTCAAGAGCCTCCTGATATTATTACCCAAAGGAGAACATGTGCTTCAGGAAGATATGTTATCCTAGCTACAGTAGTACAGTTAGCACTACTAAGAACAGCAAATGAAATTTAGAAATTGACAAACTTTAGTAACAAAAGGTTTTGTATTTTAGACCACAGGAGCAAACACTACATCTATATAACAAAGCAGATCATAAATTTGGAATTGTGTGTAAACTGGCTTCCCTGAAATTTATTGGGACACCTTCCCTCCACATACCTGGAGTCTTTCAGGCAGACTGATTGACCTAAATTTCCTCCTGCTGCCTCCATGCCCCGAGTTGCCTCCCCATAGGTCTGGGCCTCAGCCTGGACCCTGCTGGGCCTGGAAGAACACCTGAGCTTACTGGGCCCACCTGCAGGCCTCAGCTACTATTCCAAGGTCCATGCTGCTAAACTCAGGCTGCCAGGCCTGGCCGCTGCTGCTTCTCTGCACCAAAAGAAAATTTTGAGGCAGAAATAAAAAGCAACACACTAGTTAAAAAGGAACAGAAATTATGCCAATTTCCCACTTCCCTGATACAATGAAAGTCAGAACGCAGAGAATAATACTTGAAGATCATAGGAAATAATTTCGTTATTTTATAGAAAACTCTCTTTCACTGATGAGGGTAAAAGGAAGACATTTTAAAGCTGAAGAAAAGCTGGAGTTTGGTGTAAATATGAAGTGTCCCCAAAGTAATCCTGCTTGAGTTTGCTAATTCTGGCTGCCAGTTCTCACCCTGAGGACTGTCAGGGAGACTCTGCAGGCCTAGTCCCTCCCCACCAAAACAATCCTGCTTGAGTTTGTTGAATCTGGCAGCCTCTATTCAGCCTGAAGACACCCAGAGAGATTTAGGAATCTAGCCCCCACCCCTCGCGGGAGTTTGCTGATTCCAGACCAATCCCTTCATCCTGGAGACTGCCAGGGAGACTCAGCATCCCTAGCCCCATGCCCTTAGCCTTTCTGCTGGAGTTTCCTTATTCCTGCAGCCCCTTCTTGACCTGAAAATTACCAGAGAATCTGGTAAGCTATCCCCCGCCCCTCCAGCCTTCCCGCTGGTGTTTGTTCATTCTGGCTGCCACTTATCACCCTGAAGACTGACTGTTGGGGAGATTCAACAGCGCTATCACCAGCCCCCTCCCCACCCTTCCCACAGGTGACTGCTGAGTGCAGCAGCCTTTTCTTGGCCTGAAGACTGCTTGGGAAGGACCTGCTAGACTAGCCACCACCCCTCTCCGGGGTTTGCTAATTCTGGATGCCCCCACTCAAGCCGAATATTTTTGGAGAGACTCAGCATCCCTGGGTATGCCACCCAACCTTACTGCAGGAGATTGCTGGTTCCAGCAGCTTCTGCTCAACCTGAAAGACCTGGTAGACTAGCCTCTGCCCCTTGCTGGAGTTTGGTGATTCTGGCCACCACTCCTTACCCTGAAGACTGGCGGGGGGGGGGGGGGGGGACTTGTCAGTCTTGGCCTTCCCAGCAGAATTTGTTGAGTACGGCACCTCCTACTCACCCTGAAGATCACCAGGGAGTTCTGACTGCCACTGCAACGTGCAGGAGCCTTGCTGAGCTCTACCCTGTGCCAATCCACCATCCAGAGAGCCTTGCACATCTGTGGAATGCACTCATTATCATCGGATCCTTCTTGAACTGTGGCTCGCCTCTCTTTCGTTAATGGGGTAAAAACCACATTGAACGTCACACAGCAGGAGCTTTGGTGAGCCGACACTACCCTTCCACTGTCTGGAGAGCCTTGATGACATGCACCCTGCCCATCTACCATCACTGCAAAATGTGATAAAAGAAAGACATATAAGACAGTCTCAGACCTCTAGACCACCCAGAACAAGTACAGCAGATATGGTCATACAAGAACTTGGAAGCACACACCTAAAATTTCTGAGATGATTGCAACTGAAATAAAGAAAGAACTCCATCAGGCTATGGAGGAAATCAGATCAGAAATAATCTTGCAGATAAAGAAGGAAACAATAAGAATCATGAAAGAATTGATCAATACATGTAGGGAAGACAAAGATAAAAAAATAGAAGGGAACAGGAAAATGATGAAAACACATTAAATGAACAATACAGGAAAGAGCTAGAATGTATGAAATAGTTTCAAACTGATATCCAGGACATTAAGAATTCCATCGAAAGCTGGTAAAATTGCCTCTATGAAACAGAAAACAGCAATTCAGACCTTGAAGATAGCATTGCAGCTAGTGAACATGAAAGGAAACATCTCTTAAAAATAATGAGAGGGGTCAGCCAAATAGCTCAGTGGATTAAAGCACCTGCAAGCAGGTACAGGGGCTGGGGGTTTGATCCCCAGGCCTGCTGTGCCAGCACTGCCCTCAGTTACCAGCTGAGATACCAATTGAGACTGGGCATGGTGGCGTGCACCTGTAATCCCAGTTCTTGGGAGGCAGTAAACAGGCGGATCACTACAAGTCCGATCTACTAGTGAGACCTTGAACATCATGGAGACCCTAAAAATACAACAAGAAGAAGAGGAAGAGGAAGAGGAAGAGGAGGAGGAGGAG
>NW_004524600.1:19190272-19206816 GCF_000260255.1 Octodon degus
AGAAGAAGAAGAAGAAGAAGAAGAAGAAGAAGAAGAAGAAGAAGAAGAAGAAGAAGAAGAAGAAGAAGAAGAAATCAGGAATAACAATACAACAGCTGCAAAGATGATTCAAAGAAAAATAATATAATACTGATAGGTATCAACAAAACAGCTGGAGATAATACAAAAGACAAAAGGGCTCTTTGCAGAAGTAATAGCAGAGGGACTAGGGAGATGGCTCAGTAGAATAAGCGCTTGCCTGGCAAGCTCAAGGGACTGAGTTCAATCCCTGGTTCTGAAAAAAAAAAAAAAAGGAAAGAAAAGAAAAGAAAAGAAAAGAAAGAAAGAAAAAAGAAAAAGAAAAAAGAGAAGAAATAATAGCAGAAAATTTCCTGAACATGGGAAAACAATCATATATAGGTAACTGAAATATATAGAACTCCAGATAGCCATAATCAATATAAATTGTTACCCAGACACATAGCATGCAAGATCCCAGAAAATCAGCAAAAAAATACAATATTAAAAGCTGTTAGAAGAAACAGATCACTTATAATGGAAAGCCCATCAGAATCATACCAGATTTCTCAATGTAGACCATCAAATCAAGAAGACCTTGGAGTGAGCTATTTCAGAACCTGAAAGAAAACAACTTTCAACCTAGATTGATGTGTCCTGAAAAGCTATCTATCAAATTTATTGGAGGGATTAAATACTTCCATGACAAAGAAGGACTGAATAAATTCATGATAAACAAACCAAACCTACAAGGAGTTCTGGCAGATATTTTAGGAAGAGACAAAGATGGCCACAATATCAACAACAAGAGAAGAGAGCCACCAAGCAGAGCAAGCAAAGTAAACACTAGGAAAACAACATGACAAAATAAGCCAATCCATATCAGTTATCACTATCAGCATAAACAGCCTCAATTCACTGGTCAAAGGAAGTAGACTGGCAGAGTGGATCGAGAAATGAAATCCAATAATATGCTGCATACAAGAAACACATTTAACTGAAAAGGAAATAAATAGACTGAATGTCCAAGAATGGGTAACAATATTCCATGTTACAGGAACCCAGAAGAAAATCAAGGGCAGTTATTCTGGTTGCTGACAATGTCAACTTCACACCAAATGGGATTAAAAGAGACAAAGAAGGTCACTACGTACTTGTTAGGAGAAATTACAAGATATATATGCTCCCAATGTAGGAACACCCAGCTATATAAGACAAATTTTAACAGACATGAAAAATCTAATGAGCAAAGTAATAACAGAACTAAACTGAGCTTGTGAAGAAATGGACTTAGTAGACCTTTGCAGAGTGCTCCAACAGCATCAGAACACACATTTTTCTCAGCTACCCATGGGACATTATGCAAAATAAATCATGTACTAGCACATAGAATACGCTTAAGTAAATGCAAAGGAATCAAAGTTCTCCCAAGCATATTATTTGGCTGTAGTGTAATGAAACTGGAAATTATTGACAAAAAAACCAGCAAAAATTAAATAAACACATGAAAACTAAATAATACCCTCCTAAAGAATGAATCATCCTCAAAAGTCTGAAACTAAGAAGGAAATTGATGGAAAAAGGGAGTTATTAAAATATGTTACATATTTAAGGAAGATATTTAGTTGTTACTCAAAAAATGTGAGTACACATTTATCCTATGACATAACTATTTTACTCCTAAGTAAAAACTTATTGAAAACACTATTTTATCTAGACACACAGCACTTCCAAAAGCAAATATGTACCTTTTCCCCCAGCAGTTGTTCAACTCTTTAGAAAGTTTTCTATAATTTAATACAAATAGGACTTTATGCTCCTCTATGTCTGATTCTATGGGTTAAAGGCCTCAGTCCCACAAGACTGCCCCTACCTCAGATGATAAACAGAAGGTTATGCCTCTCATACTTCCCATTGCCTGTCTGTGAGTTAGAAGTTTCTACTAGTGTCTCTTCAGGTGTGATAATTTGCTAAACAGCTCATATAACTCAACAAAACACTTTACTTGCATTTACCAGTTTATTATAAAGCTTATAGCTCAGAAAGAGTCCAACAAAGGCTGGCCAAATAGCTCAGTGGATTAAAGAAACTGCAAGGAGGTACAGGGGCTGGGGGTTCAATCCCTGGGTCTGCTGTGTTGGCCTCACCCCCAGGGTGCACTGAGATGGCAATTGAGACTGGGTGTGGTGGCACATGCCCGTAATCCCAACTCTTGGGAGGCTGTAAACATGCAGATCACTACTCCTCTGATCTAGTAGTGAGACCCTTGAATGCAATCTCCAATCCTAGCTTTGTAAGGAATCTCCACACTGATTTACATAGTGGCTTTACTAGTGTGCACTCCCACCAACAGTGGAGAAGGGTTCCTTTTGGCCCACAGCCCCTCCAGCACTTGTTATTTGCTGACCTGATGTTAGACATTCTTTCTTGAGTGAAATGGAATTTCAGTGTTGTTGTAATTTGCATCTCTCAGATGACCAATGATGTTTAATATTTTTTCATATATGTACTTGCCAATTGTATTTCCTCATTTGAAAAGTGTATATTCATCTCAGATGCCCATTTTGGATTTAGTCTTTAAATCTGGGGCCCTGATTTTTTAATTCCTTTATATGTTTTTTTTCCTTTATACGTTCTTGATAGATGACTTTTGTCCAAAGGACTGTCAGTTATAATTTTTTTCCAGTTTATAGGCATTATTTTACTCTGTTGGAGATTTGCTTTGAAGTACAGAAACTTTTCAAGGAGATGAGATTCCAGTTGTTGATTTCTTCAAAGTATTTCTTGTGCAGTTCATTTTTTGTTCATGAACTCTCTGCCTACCCCTATGTCTTTAAGATTTCTACCTACATTTTCTTCCAGAAGATTAAATTTACAAGACTCTTGGGTGGAATTTTTGGGGTCCTCTATGTAGAGTATCATTTCATCTGCAAATAATGATATTTCATCCTCTTCTTTGCCAATCTTTACTTCATTCTCTCTCTTCTCTAATTGCTTTTGCTACTGTTTCCAGGACTATACTGAATATGAGTAGAGACAGTGGTCATCCTTGTCTTGTTCATGATTTTAAAGTGAGGGCCTTCAGTTTTTGCCCATTTAGTATGATATTGGCTATTGGTTTCTCATAGATGGTTTTTGTCAAGTTGACATATAGACCGTCTATTACGATTCTCTGTAGGGCTTTTATCATGAATGAGTGTTAGACTTTGTCAACAGCTTTTTCTGCATTTACTGAGATGATCATGCGGTTTTTGTTCTTGGTGTGTTACATTTATGGATTTGCATATGTTGAACCATCCCTACATTCCTTGGATGAATCCCACTTAGTTGTGATGTATAATTTCTTGATGATTTGTTGCATTCTGTTTTATAGTATTTTATTGAGGATTTTTTCATCTATATTTATTAGAGAGATTGGCCTATAGTTCTCTATTTTAGTTGGATCTTTCTCTGGTTTTGGAATCAGAGTAATACTTGTCTCCCTAAATGAGTTGGAGAAAATTGCTTCCCTTTCAATTTCATTGGAGAGTTTGAGAAAAGTGCCATTAAATCTAAATTTCTTGTAGAATTCAGCTATGAATCCATTATGACCTGGAATCTTCTTTGTTCATACATTTTAATTTTTGTTTCACATTATTGGGTTATTCAGAGTTTGTATATCTTCTTCTTCTTTTTTTGAGGGGGGGTTGGGCTTGGGCTGGATGAGGCCTGCCTGGGTTTTGGTCTGGAGAGTTCCAACGGGCTGTATATCTTCTTGACTCAGATTTTACATTTGGTATGTATCAGGCCAGTGAAGCATGTGGTACCAGAGATGGAACTGGGTCCTTGCATTTGCCAGGCAGGCTTTTAGACCCCTGAGCTATCTTCCCAGCCCTTCCTTGTTGGTTTTAAGAGATTGTTCCTCTCACATTTATTAGCTGCACTGCTATCTTCGAAGTCCAAAAGGCTATTTTCAGTTTCATTCAAGCAGTTTTGTAGCTTTCAGGGGAGTACTTAATTTCCTGGATACCTGTTTGAATGTTTCCTGCATTCTTATTCTTTCCTGTATTTTTCATTCAGTATTTCCATCATTTTTCTATTCTCCTCTATTTTTTTTTATCTATGTCTCCTTTAGCTGTGCTGAGCAATTCTTTCATGATTTTTGTCATTTCTTTTTTTGACCTGAGAGATTATTTCTGATATTATTTCATCTATACCCCGATGGACTTGTTTCTTTACTTCAGTTGCTATCATTTCAGAAGTTTCAGGTGTGTCACTTCCAAGTTCTTGTATGCCTTTGTCTCGTGGATTTGTTCTGGGTATGCTGGAGGATTGATATTGTCTTTTGCTCCTGCATTTTGACATTTTTGAGGTTCCCAGTAATCACTCAGACTTAGCCATGGTGGGAGAGCAGTGGGGCATGAGTCAGTGAGGTTTTTGCTACGTGCAGAGCAGTTGGGACTCACCATGGCTCTCACTACTAGTAGGGGCAACTGGGTGCTACTCAAAAAATTCAGTGTAGCTAGTGAGCATTAGCTGGATTCACAAGGATCCCATGAGCCACCCAGAATCCTTGTAAGTTCTTAAAATCTTGTGCCAGTGCCAGCATAAGCTCCAAGCCTGTCCCCTGGGAGACAAGGGGTTCAGCTTGTCAGAGTTCCGCAGGTTGCCCAGAATCCTCCTAAGTTGTTTTTTTTTTTTTTTTTTTTTTTTTTCGGTGCCAGGGATTGAACTCAGGACCTTGCACTTGCCAGGAAAGTGCTTATTCTACTGAGCTATCTCCCTGGCCCCCTCCTAAATTCTTAAGTGCATGGACCAGGTACCATGAAAGCTCCACGCCTGTGTGCACTGGGCCCAGAAATTGCAGCTCTCCAGAGTCCTATGGGACACTGAGAGTCCTCCTAAGTTCTTAAAAGTTTGGACTGGCACAAACACTAGCCCCATGCTTGCGAACTGGGGGCTAAGGGTCAGAGCTTACCAGAGTCCTGTGGGCTGCCCATCATCCTCCAAAGTTCTCCAAAGGGCACATATTCAATAACAAAAGACAGGATCTTGTCATTCAGAAGACTCCAGGGGCTTTCACTTGCATTTTTTTTTTTTACTGTATCACAGTATCCTGGATGTTGGAAAAATTTTTCCATATAAGCACCTGAAGAAACATACAGAGTCTTCATGGCAACATAGTTTGGAATAGCAAAACCTGTACTAGCAAATAGGAACAATTTAAATGTTCTTTCCTAGAAAATGGTTAAATACATTGGATCTACCTTATATAATAAAATACCATATGATAGTAAAAATTAATTAAAACCATATGTATTGATGTTGATGATTTCAGGGCCACAGCCAATCATAAGACTTGTCAAAGAGGAATATGTACATTGTTTCCACTTACTGAGAGTCCAAATATAAAAAAAGAATATAAAACAAGATCTTGTTTGAGAATGGCAGAACTGTGAAGAAAATCTCTGGAAATATAACCAATTTCTGGGATAGTGATTATCTAAGGTAAAATTTACATTACAGCAAGCCAGAGGAGGCTTTATAGATAATGGTAATGTTAGATTATTTTTGGCTCATGTGAACTCACTTGATTATTATTCCCTTGATCATCATACAGTCACTTATGTCAAAGCCTAGCAAAGTAGACCTCAGAGGTATTGAAGGAGAATCACTTATGCACCCTGCACATAGGCCTGGGATAGGAGCCATGGGAGGATCATGCCACAGAGGTACTGCTCCAGGGAAGATGCTTGGATAAAGACCCTCTCCTAGTGCAGCTGCTTCCACCAGTGAGCTGACACCAAGGCTTGCAACAAATCCCTGTGTTCAGTGGTCATGTTCTGGGGCCAGGGAGATGGCTCAGTAGAATAAGTGCTTGCCTGGCAAGCTCAAGGGCCTGAGTTCAATCCCTGGTTCTTCCAAAAAAGAACAAAAACCAAAACAAAACCAAAAAAAAAAAAAAATCAATGGTCATGCTCTGAAATAGCTTATATAGACTTCTTTCTCTCTTTAGAGGTCTCCCATTGCCCAGTGCTCTTCAGTGGACCTATAGTCTGCAACAAGACATCCCAGACTCAATCTCCTGCTACTTTTGAAGAAACTCTTTTGGACAGCCTATCTTTCTCTGTTGTTATTTTAGATTGATCCTTTTAAAATACACATTGAGGTCTTATATACTCTTATCTATATGCTATGTCATAAAGAATTAAAACATGATTTTATTTCATTGAGTAATAAAGTAAAGAGAAATTTTCAAAAAATCTTTTATTTATTTGGTATAGGGTCACACTACATAGTGGCATGTGATATCAGGAATTGAACTCAGGTCCTTGTGCTTGTCAGGCAAGTGCTTAGACCTGCTGAGCTGCCTCTCCAGCCCTAAAGGGAAATTGTTTAAAGGTCAAAACATAGATTAAAATGTTCATTTTTAATACTTATAGCCAATGGATAGTCCATGGTTTTTAATTTGTAAATTTTGGAAAATAATTTCTCATTCCTTCATCCCTTCAGTAAACATTATTGAAGGGATGTGCTATGAGTTTTCATGTGCTATGAGTTTTCAATTTAGAGTATTATTTGATTAAAACATAAACAACCTTTATTTTCATTATCTAAGATTCAATATTTTAAGAAGATTGTATATTAGTCATATTCCATGGATGAAAATAAAATGGATGGAAAGATATGGAAAGAAATTGCATGACAGTGTAAGAAAATAAACATAAGTTATTGTAGAGCCTGTACCATCCAAGGATGAAGTTTGCAATGAAATGAAAACCCAAATTTAAAAATTAACTTCTGGTCAACATCCTCATTATCTTCTACCATTTTATAAGATCATTCTCCAAGGTACTCCACCATGTCCCAGTATGTTACAGAAGTCCAGGTATCAGGTTTCTGGCAATTCCCCAACCAGCACACTGAAGGCGCACTGAGTCTCACTGTATCCAGGGTCCGTACAGAGGTCATAGGCCTTCAGAGCAGCTTCTAAAGTAGCCACCTGTGCCAAGAGGAATGGGGGATATCACGTGCAGAGATCAAAGACTTTTTGGGGTAACTGAGAAAAGAAAAATGGCAAAATGCTGCTCTAGAGGAACAGCCTGTGGATAAATGCCATCTCCAGGATGATCATTTTAATATATTCATGGCTGACGCAGAACTCTAGGACATTTGCTTGGTAGGAAGCAGTAAGCAATGAATGTGCTGAATCATACGTTGTCTCTTAGTACAGTCAGTTAATAGACTTATATTCCCGCTAGGGACATTTAAAGGGCAGGGTACATTTGTGGATCTACGCATAACAGGGTTGGATCCTTATTTAGCACTAGCCATGTGTCTGCCCTCAGAGCATAACAGAGCTAAATACTCTACTGGGAACATTGCATGTAGAGGAGTACAAGCATTGACATCAGTCCTGTGGAGGGCAGCCAGGTTGTAGATTCCCAAACAGATATTGTGTGCTGCCTGGCACCCCCTGCTCTTTCTCATGATACTCCCTGAATTATGAGAATGTCTTTTGCCCTTACATGGTGTGAGAGGCAGTGACTTCACTCCAGCTTTTAGGTGGATCTTGATCTGGTTTAGTTCACTCAAGTGTTACATTCTAAGGGTAGGACTCACTCTAGGATCGTTCAGTTGGTATGTTCTCTGGACTGTTGTGGTGGAGGCTGGATGGCGGGCATGAGGTCCTTCTCTTTCATGGCTCATCTTCCATGAAGGCAGGTGGTCTGGAAGTGCAGTCATGTGGGAGGCTACTAGGGGAGCCAGTATTAAAAAACTCATAGAAAAAAAATGTAGAATTTCTGATTACTTAATAAAATCTTGGACAATGTTTCTGAGACCAGATTTGTTTTTCATTCCTCAAATCATGTTAATCTGCTCTTAGGCAGGCAGTAGTGCATTTTTAGTTGTACACAGGATAGTGATATCTTACTAAGTAAAATTAGAGACTTGTGTTTTCTTAGAAACTAAGTACAATTTGAAGAAATTTCTTGGAGTTGTCAAGTTGAGAAGTGCTAGAATGTGATGACTGATCTTATTTGTCAATTTTATTGGCTTAGAATCTACCTACAAGTTAGTGAGGCGCACTTCTGGATGGGTCTGCGTGGGTCATGGGAGTGTGACCACGGGGTCTCTGTCTGGTCCCTGGTTCCTTCCTCTCTGACTCTGTTCCTCCTCTGATTCCCTCCTGTCATAGATTCAGTAGCCTTTCTCTCCCAGGTCCTTTCTCCATGGTGTTTCTGACTTTGAACGAAGTGACCATGGACCTACACCACTAAATTGTGAAACAGCTAATCATCTCCTCCTTTAACCATCAGGTATCAGGTATTTTTGTCCCCCTAAGGGGAATGCTGATTAATATACCTATGAACGTGAGAAGAATCTGGGATCATTGCTGCAGTCCCAAAAATTTAAGAAACGTGTCTATTTCAAGCATTCATTTTTCTTTACGTCAATTAAACAGAGATCTTTTATGTATTAATTTTGTTGGTACATTTTGCGGTAGAAAAGTAGCACAGCTGCATAACATATAGGCATAGTTGTATAAAAACACACACAGATGGAGAGTTCATATGTGTTTTATTTTAAAATTTTGGTTATGTTCCTGGTACAGTAACACAAAATTCAACAGCTGATTAAAGAATATCTGGCTCAGAATTATAGTTCTATATAATGAAATAAGATTATCAGAATAGAAGGCTCAATGTTGGCATTTTTCACTTTGTATTTTCCCTGTTCCCACTGATGAGTTAGTTCCTCTAACTTGGAATTCTCGAAGGAATGACTGTTTGGTAAAATAAGGTGGAAAGTTTACAACTCAAGGGCACAGAGTTTTAACTTCAGGCTTAAAAATCACTATTTGCTGAAACAAAGAAGGGCATAGGATTCAATGAAACTCTAATGGGCAGGATATCACAGTAATGAAAAATAAAGCTTATTGTGAGGAATGCTTCCAATACCTTCTCTTTTATCTCACTATTTATTTGTGTGTTTATTTTTAATACAGGGTCTTGCTACTCAATTCAAATTTGTATTGATCCTCCTGTTGCAGCCTCTCCAGTGCTGAAATTACATCTGTGTGCCACTGTACCCAGTTTCAGTACCAGCATGGATTGTGGTACCGGGGATCCAACCCAGGATCTTGAGCTTGCCAAGCAGGCACTTAGGCAGCCAAGCTATCTCTCCAACCCAATATCTTGTCTTTTATTTTCAGATTTTTTTTTACTAGTAAAAAGTGTCATTAGTATGTTCATCATGAGGTTTCTATACATGTACACAACACAACTTATTTTTTGTTCCCTTCTCCTCTTCTCCCTTCAGATCGTCCCTGCTCCATACACAAAAGCCGCTTCCATTTTTGTCCCTTCAGTTCTTTTTTCTTTCAGTCTCCATTCCCTTTCTTCCCTTTGTCTCATCTCTTTTTTTTCCTTTTTATTTGAAAAAGATTTTTCTACTTTAATATTACTCTATCTCTCATTTTAGTGTTTATTTACAAGTTGGGTTTCTCACACGAGAAACAATGCGATATTTAAGTTTGTGTGTGCACTTTACTTCACTCAGAATTGCAGTGTCAAGGCGCATTCATAAACATAAAAATGCCTCAAGCTCATCCTTCTCTATATGGAGTAGTACTCCATTGTGTATAAATACCACCATTTTGTTATGCGTCCCTCTATTCATGGTCCCATTGACTGTTCTCTTTCATAAGAGCTTTAGTAACCCAAGCATTCTTTCTCTGGCACACAGAGGGAGACTTTGTCACAAATGAAGATTTCCTTTATAAATTATTACTTTGTTCAGGGTGGAGCCAAGTAACAAATATGGCAGACAGCATTTTATATGCCTGGGCACGTTGTAGATAGATAAGAATATTTTCCATTAATTCTTCTAGTGTTGCTGTACAATCAGAAACTGATTCATGTTTTAAACTGTCTGCAAGGCTGAATGAGAGAATAGTTTGTTTGCATGTTTGTTTATTTTGAGGAAATACTCAGGAGACGGAGCCTAAGAGATTGTACTTATAAGGCTTTTTTTGTTGCATACTTAAAAGTCCGGTTTAATCCCCTCATTGGATGTGGCCATCCATTTCTAAGCGTTACTAGGTTCCAATAAGCTATAAGCAAACTAGCAAAGATCAAAAATTCTAGATCACGTAGACTAAAGAGACTTCCAAACTCCTTGTCAAATTCCAAGAACTTTCCATTGGCAAAGGAAAATGTTGCAGAAGGCTACGCCTTCTTGCCCAAGATATAAAAGCCAGTTAAAGAATGAGAGAGCTGGTTGGCATGCATTTCTAGGACATTTTGTAGTTTTCCTTTCTGTCTTTTTGGTGAGCAGGCAGCTAATCAAAAAGATTAGTAAACTCTGAGTAGGAAATAGGATGGACAGAAGGTCTGGTTGTGGTTGTCAGCTGATATAAAACTCTTACCAATCAATTAGTTGCTTAAACTTTTCATTTGCTTATTGCAAAGACCATTTCGAAATACCGTACTCGACTCACTCTTTGACAGGATGTCACACGACGATGAAAAATACATTCTATCATTTCTGAGACATTTGAAATCCTTTTTCCTTTATTGTACCTTACAAGTAAAGTTTTATATAGGTTACAGTTTCTGAACTGTGGCCACTATAACATTAAATAACCTTTAATAAACATCGCTCATTTGTCTAGAAGAGTAGAGGTTCTGAGCCCACTGTTTTTATTCATCAAATTTCATTCCAAATGAAGCAATTCCAGATTTCTTAGATCCTAATGAACCCCTTATTTTCTCTTTCTATAACATTATCTATGGTGTGCTCCATGGTGGACAGTTTAATTTCTGTCACACCTTCTGGATCTAATACCAATAAACAGTGATGAAATAAGTTTAGAGAAATCATTTCTAGTTATGGGACTTAAGTCAAAGGCAGGTCTCGTGGTGATGACCTCCCAGAGTTCAGTGAGAAGCAGTGAGGACCAGAGGTGAGCAGGGCACTGCTGCCTGGATTTTTATGAGTGCAGTCAGGCCTTTTAACTAGACTTCTCACACCAGAACTTTAGACCAGACTTTGTTGTCCCACTAATTCATTGTCCACAGGCCACATACCGCATGCAGCGCTGGCTAGCTAGTAATGCAACCTGGTTACTAGTTAAAGATCACCAATTTTTAACATTATTACATGATTTTAGAGATACTTTTCGTGGCTCTGTTGCACGGTGTTCTAGCGTGGGCTGCCCTGGGAACAGAATGCTGAGTTTGGCAAGGTGCATTGCAGGGCCCCGCTCTACCTCCAGTGCCCACCATACCTAGCCCGTTGGAATCAAAACCTGTGCACGTCTGATGTTACATGTGTTTATGCAACTTGTAGGGTAAAACATGGTAATAGTAGTTATAACTCAACCTACCTGAACGTGTCTGTCTGTGAAGACACGTGTTTCCTGTTGTTAAACAGACATGTAAGATTTATTCATAGTTATTAAACTTGGGCTTGTGTTTGTTGTGAAATGAATTAATAAGCTAAAACAGTTTTTTTAGCAGCTGTGTTATAGGGAGTAAAAAGATATCAAATAAGTTTTTGGTCATGCTATTGTTACAATATGCACAAAATACTGCTCATACTAGAAAGGTACATGATTGCTATTTATTAATTTTTAAAAAAGTTCTGACATGGCTTCAATGTCATCTCAAAAGAACAACAAAGCTCTAAAATAGAAATGTTGTGGATGATGACAATGTTTAACAGAAAATGGATCGGTGAATACTTCTCTCCTAACAAATAATGAGGCATTATGCTTATTTTTAGGAAAATCATGTCAGCTTTCAAAGATTAAATTTGAAAAGGCATTATATGCAAATGTATGTGGCCCAATTCAGTGTGTACTGAGGAATGTTTTGCAAAAATGAAAATGCAAAATGTATACCATCTCATCAAATGCTTGAAGTTGTGACTCTTATTGGCTTTATTTTATTTTTTATTTTAAAGAGAGAAAAATGCAATAAAAATGGTTCAGAATTTCAAAGCAAGATGGTAGGAAATTAACAATGGTTATTCTATTGTATACTGTTAGCTTTAAAGTAGTTGTTCAAATCACCAGGTACTGGCATGCAGAATTGACCATACAATAGAAGCACTAATTGTTCTTTTTAATGAACTAATAGAAATTAGTAATACATTTTTTCTCCCTTTTCCTTCTTATCTCCTTTCCCATCCCAGTTGATCTTTCCTTTTGAGCAGTTTCTTTCCTGTTCATGATCATATTGGATCTTATTTACTCTTTCAGTTTATCAGACTTTATTTTAAAAGCTAGTTATAGTAGGAAATCTAATTGAAAAAAAAGTACACTATTTACCTGTGGTGAGTTTATTAATTTATGGAAAACACAGACATAATTTGTTCTTATAAAAAAAATGGATTTTCTTAAAACTGGCTTGCCTCCTCAGATTATAGCCAGGCAAATGGAAGAAAGCAGAAAATCTATAGAAAGAGATTTGGATTGTCTACCCCTGGTGGCAAGCTTCGTGCTTAGGTGCTAGATGAAAGCACTGGTGCTATAGGTCTGGCTCACCTTCCGATCGTAGCAGTGGTGTTGGTAGCAACCTAACATGACTGAGGAAATGGCTTCTTGCTACAATTAAGAGACGTAACTAAGTCTCTTGATTTGTATGAAACCGTACAATTACATTGAAATGATTTTCCTTCACATTTTTTAGCATATCTGCTTAAATTGCTGATGGCAACCTGGCAATGGGTGGACTTATAAGAGAATGGGACTTATAAAATTAATAGTTGTCAGTGGTAACTCATGTTTGGTGAAATATCACTGAATCCTACACCAAGAAAACAAATGTGCAGCAGCTTTAGAAATGAATAATGTCATCAAAAATGTCATCATCAAAACTGAATTTCCATAATAGGGGGGGGGCTACCTGTTCCAACCCCTGTCTTGTTCCTCTCTCGGGCAGAAGCTTTCTTTCCCTCAATAAATATATTCTGCTCATAAAAAACTGAATTTCATAAGGTGCGAGGGAATGAATCATTGTCAATTCTAAGAACTCCTTAAAAGTATCAGAGGGGGCCTGGCCCTAGCTCAGGCCTTTAAGTGGCTGCTTCCACAAAGCTGTCAGCCTCAGCTTGCTGGAGTTCGAACCTCACAACTCGCCCGCTGGCCAAAAGTGCCCTGAAGGCGTTCGAGGAACAAAAAAAAAAAATTCTTATTGGGGCTGGAGAGATGGCTCAGTGGTCTAAAGCACCTACTTGGAACAAGCTTGGCTAAAGCACAGGGACCGCGGTTCGATCCCCCAGCACCACATACCAGCCAGCCCGCCCCCTGGTGGGCTGAGCTGGCCACACACACACACACACACACACACACACAATAAATAAATGTAAAAAAAAAAGTATCAGAGCTAATTATGGGGATACCATTTACTTTTCTGAAATAAGGTGACTCATAAGGTTATGATGTTGAAAAGATTTTGTGATTTGAGAAATTAAATAATTTATGGAGTCAAAAGAAAATTGGAAATTGCATATGAAAAAAGTCTCTCAGATACAGCATTTTTCGTTGATTTGACCATTTATTAAAGTCAGTCATCATGTCCTCAAGGTGATAATCAAACTATTTGTATTAGGTTTCAAATCATAGTAGTGCTCAAAATGAAGTTCACATTAGGGCAAACTCAAGTTGTGGCAAATAATTTTATGAATTGTGGTTCTTTGGTTAAACTCAGTCCTATCAATTATGAAAAACATAGCTTTGGTTTGCATTTTCACAGAAGATTTTGAGACTATTTCCCAACATTTCAAAGAAAGTAATTTTTGGGTGTATTTGCAACTCCATTTTCAGTTAATACACATGAATCTTCTTCAGATTTTCAAAAGAAATCTATAGAGTTGCAGATAGATTTTCAAGTTAAGAAAAAAATTGATTATGTCTTTTACTAGATTTTTACAAAAATTATCTTAGATTAAGTGAAGAATTTCCCTTCCTTCCTTCCCTCCTTCCTTCCTTTCTTCTTTGTTTCTGTTTCTTGAGACAGGGTTTCTCTATGTTGTCCAGGCTGGCCTTGGACTCAGAGGGATCCTCCTTCCTAGCCTCCCTAGTGCTGGATAATAGGCATGTGCCACCACACCTGGCCTAAGTGAAGAATTTTTAATAAACAATACATTAAGTTTTAACTCTTTTTTTCACTTAATGACCAAAATTGTCAGGACAAAATGTTAGTTAAGACCTATATTTTGAGAATGGCTTTACAGTCACACCATTTTTCATGTTAGTATTCTTTAACAGTATATACATCCATGAATAACTATGCTCAAGGATGAAGAACATGAAAAGTAAAATCAAATAAAAAAATTCTAAAGCACATCTTGAGAAATCACTAAAATTGCACCCATTTCTAGCTAACCAGATATTGATGCATTAGTTTAATAAAGCAAAGTTAAGGGCTGGCCATATAGCTCAGTGGATTAAAGTGCCTGTTTAGGGAGACACAAGGACCAGTCCATCTCCAGTGTGCTGTGCTGGCTCTAGCCTAGGGGTGCGCTAAGACAAGGACTGAGACTGGGTGTGGTGGCACATGCCTGTAATCCCAGCACTTGGGAGACTGAATAAAAGAGGATCACTACAAGGCTGATCTGTATAGTGAGACCTTGTAGGCCTTGTACTAAATAAATAAATAAATAAATAAATAAATAAATAAATAAAATATATAAAGCAAGGTTAAATGTACCATAGTTTTCCATTTGTGTTACCCTTCTTTTATAGGGTATAATAAAAAGAATTTTAACATAAAGAAACTTTTGATACTTATATATAATTATCTGTCTTACCTATTCTTACGCAGTCTATGACAGCTCTTTACTGAATGTACCTCAAGCAAACTAAAAGGTTGAACACCTAGTCTGTATTTTATTTTCTGTTCATGGTATTTTTAGGACAGAGTCTCACTGTGCAGTCCTGGGTGGCCTCAAGCTCACGCTTCTCCTGCCTCAGCCTCCCTGAGTGCTAGTGCTGGGATTTCAGCCTGCTCAAGCTCACCTTGACTTTGTACATCCATGGTGAGAACCAAACTAATTTAACTAAATTTATTTGGCCACAGAACAAGGCACTCAGAACTATACACTCAAGCAGCTTGCCCGTGAAGCAGTTGGACAGAAATAAGACCCAGAAGTAAGGTGTAAAGGCCAAGTGTAGTGGTGCGCCCTGCAATCTTAGGCATTTAAGAAGCTAAGGCATGAGGATTGCAGTTTCGAGGTGAGCCTCTGCAAAAATCAGTGAGAACCTGACTCAAACAAACAAGACACACAAATGGTACATTCGATTGGTTAAAGTAAAAACATGCTAGGTCGAGGTTAGTTGGATGTTTCTTTTGATGACATTCACTAGCTTTCTTTTATTTGGGGGGAGTGGCATTGGCTTGCTTATTTAGGAAATTAAAATTCTAGGCTAAGGGCCTTCCAACTAAAAAACTTTTTTTTAAGCATTATGAGACTATATATTTAAAATACAATTTTATTTAAAAATCTGAGCTTATTTCTTATTATACTACCATCCAAGTTATAGGAACAATAAGAAAATGTAAGTCTGGCTTAATTCTATTGACTTGGAGCAAAAATTCTCAAAATGTTGGTTTTTAGCTAACAGTTTGCTTGGATGTTCATGTTTATTAAGTGAAAATAATTGAGATAATACTCAATATATCTTTTTAAAAGTTCTTCACTGTTCAGGAACATATTTTGTTTTAATTTGTTCACTTTTTGGTCTCGCAATGAATAAGAAAAAAAATCGAAACTCCAATGACTGAAGGACTGAAGAAAAGCATAATAAAACTAGAGCAAGATATTTGGTGTTGGATTTTCTACTTCTGTCATTTGAAGAAACCAAGACATTACAGAAATCAAGGAGGCACCACTTTTTGGACTGATTTTTGATGGTAAGTATGAAAAGTTCTTTTGTTAGAGAAACCCTGGAAAACTAAGCCCAAGCCTCTGCCATGATAAATAGCCAACCATTTTTCTATGTGTCATGATAAAATCTAATTCTCCATAGTAACGGGGCAATGTGAGAATTTGAAGGACATGGTATAAGCTCTTCCTCTGAATAAAGAACTCTCATACTTCTGATTAGGGGAAGTAAGTGTAACTCCCACCTGCTAGACATCAGATATGCTGAGTTTGTCTCCCACAAAATCAAAGAATGCATTAGAAGGAACCATGGAGGTGACGAGTAAGAAAACTGTATTGAGAGATAGAGACAGCTTTTGAGAGGCAGAGGGGCTTGAATGTGCATTGCCAATGAGACCGATCCTGAAATGAAGTCTTATAGAGTAAAACCACAAGGTAGGTGCAATGTGGGACAAAGCGCTGATCAACCAATAAGATTACAATATGGATGCTTAGGTAATGTTGGTCCAGTGGGGAATTAGGTCACATAGCAAGAATACATGGAAGAACAAGGAACTTTCTAGGAAGAAATGAATCAGGAGGTCCGGGTCACCTGCTTGCATGACTGATGTCTATCGAGAGAGAGAGAGAGAGAGAGAGAGAGAGAGAGAGAGAGAGAGAGAGAGACAGAGAGA
>NW_004524600.1:19206916-19213418 GCF_000260255.1 Octodon degus
AGAGAGAGAGAGAGAGAGACAGAGAGAGACAGAGAGAGACAGAGAGACAGAGAGAGACAGAGAGAGACAGAGAGAGACAGAGAGAGAGACAGAGAGAAAGAGACAGAGAGAAAGAGACAGAGATACAGAGAGACAGTCAGAGACAGAGAGAGTGAGAAAGTCAGAGCGAGTGAGAGACAGTGAGAGAGAGACAGAGAGAGAGTGAGAGAGACAGTCAAAGACAGAGAGAAAGTCAGGGAGAGAGACAGAGAGAGACAGAGAGACTGAGACAGAGAAAGTGAGAGAGACAGAGAAAGTGAGAGAGAGACAGAGACAGAGTGAGAGAGACAGAAAGAGAGTGAGAGAGACAGAGAGAGACAGTGAGAGAGAAAGAGAGGGGCAGAGAGAGACAGAGAGAGACAGAGAGAGGGGCAGAGAGAGACAGAGAGAGAGAGAGAGAGAGAGAGAGAGAGAGAGAGAGAGAGAGAGAGAGACTTTGTTGGACAAAGTGATGCCAATTATAGTGTACTGCTTATCCCTCAGGGAAGTATGTAGGCCTGGTCATTCCACCCTTGTCTTGAGGCCTGGCCTTCAGTGACTCCAACCGCATCCACAGCTGCAATGTGCTCTCAGCCTCTACGCTGACTCCCTTGAGGGTCTGGCTCTGTCTGACTGCCTACAATATTTCTACCTAACTTCACTCTCTGAAGTACTTTTACTGTCTTCTCTACATAGCATAATTCTTTTCAATTTTAAGCCACAACTTACAGAAATGTATCTTAAGGTACATTTTGTTTTTCACAATAAACCTACTAGGGAAATAGTATTAAATTTTACAGACAGAAAGTGGGGTACAGAGGTAAAATATCCACTCATAATAGAAGAAACTGGGACAGCAAACTGCATACTGAGTTGGTCAGGCAGGTACTGGCAGCTTTATTGAAGTTTGGATCTAATGCTGGTGCGTCCTCTGCTCTGGAATTTTTCTCAATTTTAGACATCTATAAACCATGGAAGGGAAAACTCAAAAGACGCTCATAGCATCAACAGAAGTATCTATAAGCAGGTGAACCCTGAGGAAACAAATGGGACTTGGGGCCCTGGCAGTTGGTCAGCTAGTTAGAACCATCTGTAAGTAGAGCAAATAGGAAAAAAATTCTACTAGAAAGTTACTTTCATTTGATTATCAATGCCCTCAGGTTAAATGAGGGGTGTGTGTGTGTGTGTGTGTGTGTGTGTGTGTAGGCTTGTATGTGTATGTGTGTTGAAAATTAGCCCTTGGATATAGAGAATTTTAAGGTGTACGAAGGCTATATTCGCACTGGTTTCCACAGCAACAGGATTATTTCCTTTGAGCTGATGCCAATTTTCTACTTTCACTCTATAAAGCTATATCTTAGTACTAATGCTATTTATAATTTTTAAAATTTCTATGAGCCATAAATAACTCCAGGTCTCTGAGAGGTTAAAAAATATATGATTAATTCTTTAGTTAATTTTGAAGGTATAACTAAAGATAAAAAATGAAATCTATTTTGTTATTTTCTTTTGAAATCTGCTTTACTTTTCTTCAAGAGTATAACAAGGCATCGAGTAAAGAATATGGTGGGGTAGAAATGCGACTGACAGTATGAACATGAGGACATCTCTTTTTTTTTACTTTTTTATTATAAAAGTCATTTTATTTATGTTATTTTATTTTGAAGAGTAAAATAAATCAAAAACAAATAGCAGGAACAAACACATAAAGAGTAACATACAGCAATACATATGTTACAGATTTTCAAAACAAGAATAGTTAATTAACAATGATTGCTCTATTACATATTTTATTATCAAATCTGTCACTCAGACTAACAGATATAACATCTCTTAATTATTTGTGCTTTCCTGGGTCTTGATGATTTGGATTTAGTCATGTGCTTTCTTAGGTTCGGTAATTTCTAGTAAAATCACATATCTAATTCTGTAAGGTGTTAAGGAAGCCCTAAAAATACAAGTGTTAATGTAGTCTTCCTTATTTTACCTTCATACCTTATATATTGTTAAGTATCAAATTTTGGCCACCAACTGCACATATCGCCATTTTTCAAAGTTTTCTGGGAATTTTACTCTCATTTATGTTTCCTATTGAAAACTTTTCAAAGACTTTCTTCCATACTCTACGAGCTGATGGGGTACAGATAATCTATCTTCCATATCTCTCCTAAATCACAAGAAGCAAGGAACACTAGTCATGAAAGGCTAGACTGAATCCAGAACGGTCTGGTATATGAAAGCAGACAGTGAGTAGTGCCTACCAGGCATTCCTGTCCAAACCGACCTTTCCTTAAGCCTCCATTTTTATGCTTTTTATATGTTATATGTCCAAAATCTTAAAAAGGCTTTCATTTCTTCATCTTCATCTATGGGCAGTTCTTTTGTGCCAAAATATAAGCTTTTCGTCCAGTCATTTTGTAGTACATGTGCTGCCGATGCACGCACATTGAATACTTCTCTAATTAACTTCAATCTGTGCAAAAGTATCAGGGACGGCATCCTGATACTTGCTGTTGCAAGTATATATGGTTGGTTTAGTGCATTCACTGGTTTCTCAGTAAGCAAGACAATTAAAGATGGAAACTGCCATAGATCTATTGACTGAACTTATCAAAATACAATGTTTTCTTACCCTGAATTTCAATACCAAAGAACATGGGAGACCTAATTTGGATATGATTTCTATGCTTTTTAATAGAAAACTTTCTTTGGGTTTATTTTGCTAAATAAAGAGAGCTCAAGTTTAAAAAAATGCTAGGCAGAAAAGACTGAAAATCCTCACCACCAATATACCAAATTCTCATAGAAGGGATCATGTGCCTCAATAGCACTCCATAAAAATTTCTGCAAACCATCAAAAATGTCAGAATTGTGAAACTGGAAGCCAGGACCACAGCATTATGGCACGTAGCTAATGGCTTCATTCAGAGGGATTGCCAGTTCTCTATTGTTCCTTTTATTAGACTCTGCCGCTCTTCTGTTTTGGCAGTTTCATTTTTCCTCCAGGCAAACACCCTGTAAGGCATGAGAAAGAGGGTGCGAGACTAATTAGTGTGTCAAGGGGAACTAGAAGGTACGGTGAAAAATCCAGAATCTCATTTTCCTTCCCCCCTTTAGAATTGATTTTGCTGTCTCCACTTAAAAAAAATAACAAATGGTTGTGCTTCAGTTATTTGATGGAGATAAAGTACTCGTTCCTCTCCAAATATAATTTGCTGCAAATTTATTAACCAAATATTTATTTTAGCTTGAAAATTTTTTAACATTCTGAACAAATCTTAAATAGTCCTAATTAATTGACAGCATGTAATGGATTCGCATTTGTGTATATATGTAATTAGCCTAAATGCAAATAGAAGCATGTTAAAAGATGTATAATCAGATTAGAGTGCTTGCCAGAAAGGTGGTGATTTTTTAAAAAGCTAAGCATCATGGGGAAAATTGAGATCTGCTATTAAAAGTGCTTTATTTGTACTGTTGATGTTAGCTGTAAATCATATCAGATGTAATATTTTGTTGTTGCTGTTTGCCTTTCAATCCACTTCCAGCTTTTTTTTTCTGAGAAGAAAGTCTTGGTTACAGTGTGGTCAGTGATCATTGACAGATTAACTCTTACACCTTTGTTTTTCTTTAAGGGAGTGGGGAGACACCAGTTTTCTCTATAAGCTTCCTTTATTTAATAATCAGAGGAGGAAAAATCTAATTCCTTTCTATTGTTTCCTTGTTTTGATTGATGCTCACATCCTTCTCAGTGGTGGCTGGGAAGATGGAAATCTTGGTATCCTCTGCGAGAGGCATCATTAATCTGTGTGGCTAGCTATTGATTATATGGATGTGAACCCTACACTGCAGTTTCACGACTTTGTAGGCTTCGCTAGTTTCCACTCTCCTCCTGTCTGGCTCCCAAAGTGATCAATTTCTGTCACAGCCCGATTTGTTCCCAACATGATTGTTTTAGATACAGTTTGATTCAGAGATTCATTCCCCCGGCCATCCTCTGGAAAGGTATCCTGATCATATTTCACATATGGACTTCATTTATTTTACTTTATATAGATTTGTTTACTTTATCAATCTGGTGGTAAAATTTCTTGTTCTTCTATGATTCCCCCCCTTTTCTATAGGAAGTTGTATTCAAGGATGATAAGGGATTTTCAGAGTCCTATCAGATGTAATGGCCAGTGGGTTCTGAGATAGGTAGCAGGCATCAACCAGATACATGACTAGCTCCATCCCCTTATTCTGTGAGGACATACTCACATGGTGGGACTAGTTGGAGAACATGGTGTCCCGCTTATTCCAGTTCTTACCTGGAACATGCACCATGAGTGAAGGCCAGCCAGGAACTTGCACTGTCCTTTTTTTCCCCCCAGCACTGAAGATTGAACAAAGAGCTTTTGCACTGAGGTACATTTGATTTGGAGGTAGGGCCTTACTGAGTTGCCAAGTTGCCCAGGCTCAGTGTGAACAGTGAGACAGTCTTACTGTCTTAGCCTTTTTAGTCTGCTGGGACTACAGGCGTGTACCACCACACCTGGCTGATGTGAGATATGTTTGCTGACCAGTGTAGCTGTAGCAGCCGATTTTCTGTAACTTACAGTCCATAAAAGCAGACCTCTGGGGTGCTGCCTTGGAGCAACTAGAATGTGTTTTCCTGGGTGGCCTCCTTCACTTTGGTATAAAGAAGCCCTGTTCTTTTACTGTGCCCCACTTTGCCTTTTGGGTTGGTAAATAATAACAACCTCAGAGGCACACTTGCTGGGCACATACATAAGTGCATTTCATCCTTTTTTCTGTGGGAAAAATAGCCTTCCTTTCTCCTTACTGTCTTTCCTTTAGTATTTCTTTTCCTCCTTCTCCTCCTTCTCCTCCTTCCTCTCTTTCCTTTGTTTTCCTTCTTTCTTTCTTTCTTTCTTTCTTTCTTTCTTTCTTTCTTTCTTTCTTTCTTTCTTTCTTTCTTTCTTTTCCTTTCTCGCTTCCTTCCTTCCTGCCTGCCTTCTCTCTTTCTTCTTTCATCTTTCTCCTTTCTTCCTGTCTCTCTCCTTACTCCTTCTGGCCCTCATAACTCAGTTATTTTTCAGTTCTTCATAATAAGGCCAAGAAGGTGTCCCAAGGTGTGGACCACTGGGTTACAAATTGGGGTCTACTCCCTTCATCCACAAATCTCAAAGAGGCCTAAAGAAAATCAAGCAGAAATGAATATACTTTCTCATGTCTCTTCAAGACCTGGTTTTCATGACCACCTTTTGAAAGGAGGACAAACACATCTTATTCTCTTCAAAGGTCTGCCAACAGTTTGGTTAGAAATGAAAGTACTTATCAATGAGCAGTATTTGCATTCTCCTCTAGAAGCTGAACATGTAGAGGCGTGAGGGAAGGTATTCTAGGATGAGGGTGGGATGGGGGAGAATCCAGGAGGCCAAATGCTGGGGGAGAAGCTGAGGACCTAGTTCCCAGGTCAGCTGCATCTGTGCCTTCCTGGCTATGTTCTGGTCTCTTATGTTCCTGTGCCCCAGAATCTAAGGCATTATCTAGCACATGCTTAGTGCTTAGTAGACATCTAGTTGAAAGGAAGGAAAAAATAAGGAACTTAAATAGGTAAAAACACTTTAAGAAGTAGGCCAGAAAGATAGTTGGGGGGTTGGAAAGAGCAAATAATGGCAGTTGAGGCATGGAGATCTGGTTAACCTCAAGGTGAAAGCGCACTGACCTGCAGCCACTGTCTGTCCTCTTCGTGTCTCGTCAGTTAGGAGTTTTCTGCTAGCTTTTACTGAACCTATCAGTGTCTAAATTGGAAACGTAGGATAAAAGTGTGTGGTATTCCTATGCTTAGCGTAAGGTGTCCCTTTAATGATTTTATAGGCTGCATCCCTCTTTCCCACCCCATCAAACACTGACAGTAATTTGTTCAAGTTTCAGCATTTCAACTTACAGATTTAGGGGTGTGTAAGCTAACCCCACCCATGAGGCTGAAACAGGGAAATGTGTCATTATCTTATTTAAACTCAAAAGCACTGAGAAACTGGGGAGGGTCTTGTCTCTTCCTTCCTATTTTTTTTTCTGAGATTTTTATTAATCTGCATTTGACACTGAGAAATGCTCACAGGGCATCGATGGCAGTTAAGAAAGGTCACGGAATGTCAGCTCAGCCAGTGGTGTATTGCAAACGAGCCTGATTACTGCGTGGTGGCATTTTGGTGCTTTATTTGTCTGAAGTTTTGAAAAGTATTCTCACATTGCCCCATATCATGCAAAATGTCAGGGTGGATTTGAGGGGTTCACTGGCCTCTGTTTACATGAAGATGAAGAATTTGATGTTTTCCCAACATTTCTACAAACATCTACTTTTACTTTTGATGTATATTAGTGACTCAAAACTCAAGATTATAAAAGCTTGTATGTTAAGTATAAAGGTAGCAGTAGATAGATATTTTATAAATCATTAGCATAAGAGAAGGCATCAGGTATATATATATGTAGAGCC
>NW_004524600.1:19213518-19215728 GCF_000260255.1 Octodon degus
AATATATAAAAATATATATATATATTTCCCCCCCCCAGGGATTAAATTATGGATCTTGCATTTGCCAAGCAGGCACTTAAGCCGCTGAGCCCCAAGGTATATATTTTAAGAATCAATGTTTTTTGTATGTGGTGCTGGGAATCAAACTTGGGACTTTTATTCTAAGCTGTATCTCTAACCCTTTTTATTTGGAGACAGGGTCATATGAGTTGATCAAGTTTTCGCAGCTGGGATTGACCTTATAATCTTCCTGCCTCAGCCTCTCAGTGTGCTGGGATTACAGGTGTGTGACACCAAGCTGAGCCTAAAAGTACAGTGTTCCAAACTAAACAAAGGACCTCAGCCTTTCTTGGGAATGGGATTGCTAAAGGAGGACTAGAACCTTCCTTCCCCAGCCTTGTGGCCTTTATGTCCTCTATTTGGGAACTGTCCTCCCAGTAGACCCTCAATCACTGTGCAAGCGCATCAGGGACAGTGGCCTCAGGGTTCTGAGCAGATCATGTGTGAGGCTGAGTGATGAAGTGATGTGGTTCTCAGCTCTGCTCCATGTAACACGTCATATCTGTTTGTGTCATAGCGTGTCCTGCTGTGTTGCTGTCCCAAAATTCCTCATTCTGGAAAATGGCTAAAATAGTTTATTGAGCCCCTCATTCTGGTGGCTCAGTGTCGCTAGAGCATGGGCTCACTGTCTGGAGAGGGCTCTTTGTTCTGTGTCATCACGAGGTGGAGAAGGAGAAAGGCACAGGGCTGCATCTTAGTTATGGTCGAGGGGAAATGAGTGTGATAGTAAATTATGCCCATGCGATTCCTCAGACATTAGGATCTTCTTACTTGTTTTCTATCTTGTGCATTTTTCAGCCTTCTGGGAATGGTTGTGTGGTGTTCTATCTTGGGGAATAATTCACTTACTCTATTAGATTGATAAGTGGTAAATCTTTGCTGAGGCAGAGAGAGCACACAGCACTGTTGAAAATAAAATGTCCTTGGCTTTTTCATTACTCATATGCTGTGACACTATTTCCTCTCCCTCTAAAATGGCCCTTCTTCATGCTATTATAAGGTCTGAAAGGTCATATCGCCTCTGGTTTATTACTCAGAGCCCACAGAGAAAAGTTCGGTATTTTTAACAGCATCGCCCACACTACATTGGAAGCATATCAGATTGGAAAAATCAGCCTAGGCTGGACAAAAGTACTTCCTGCACCTCTGATGGGCAGCATATTTTCCAACACTGAAAATCTTGCAGCACTTGGCCAGTTGGAACATTTACTCAGAAGGAAGCAGTGTTTTCAGTCTGCTTTGTCTTTACGTCAGCCTTTGGGACCACAGAATGGAGTACATATTACTGTCTCCTTAACACAGAAGTGGCAAGTGAGACCCAGGAAGATTGAATGCCCTGTTCAAGGTCATTCAAGAGATTGCTAGCTCAACTAATATTTGTTATTCACAGAACAGCTACAACTGCATGTTCCCACCCCAAGTTTTCTCACTAAGCTCGGCTCTTCCTGTCTTATGACTAGATTCAAAGTGTGAGCTAGTAAAACACTGTTTGCTTGTAATCTCAAACCAAAAGGCTTAAGTGGAAGAGAGTTATTGTTAATTCACAACTTACCTTCTGTTGTGGTTTAGATCTAGAATGTCCCCCCCAAAGGTTCATGTGCTCAGAGGTGCGGCTTTTGGAAGGCGACTGGTCTGAGGAGTCACTATATTTGTTGGCACGTTCATTCACTGAAGAGAACAGAGCTAACTGTGCTATGAAAAATGGCATCTGGGTGGAAGAACTGGGTGGCTAGTGTGACCTGGAAGGGTTCATCTCCCTCCTTCCATCTCTCTTCTTCCTTTGCACCAGCTTTCCTCCTCCAGCCTCTTCCATCGCCTGCTTCCTGCCTCAGAGCCGGCCACCTGCACACTGAATCCTCTAAAAAACAAAAGCCAAAATAAACGTTTCTTCCATTAAAGTGTGGGTGGTTTTTTAAATATTCATTTTAATGATAAAGAAAGATAAAATAGCAATGAAACAGTTTCAGAACAGGTTAGTAAGACAGTTACAATAAGTAATACATTGCATATTGTTGTCTTCATAGTAGTTACTCAGAGGTCAAGATGCAGACATGACATCTTGTCTAAGCAATATTAGTACAAACCTTTCTTCTCATTGAAATAAGAGAAAGTGGCTGTCTATCTAGCCTAATATATATATATATATATAT
>NW_004524600.1:19216940-19218327 GCF_000260255.1 Octodon degus
TTTGAGGAGTATAGGGACTACATCTTCTGTAAATAAGTTGTACAATTCAGCTGTGAATCCATCTGGACCGGGACTTTTCTTTGCCGTTAGGTTTTTAATTACATCTCGTATTTCATTGGCTGTTATTGCGCTACTGAGAGTGGTTATATCTTGTCGATTCAGTTGTGGTAATTTGTACATTTCTATGAATCTGTTCATTTCTTCTCTGTCTTCTATTCTGTGAGAGTAAAGATTCTTAAAGTAGCTATTGATAATCTTCTAAATTTACAACTGGGTCTGTTGTAATTACACCCTTTTCTTTCCTTATTGCTTGTATTTGAATTTTTTCTTTCCTCTTTTTGATGAGGTTAGCTAGGTGCTTATTGATTTTATTTAATCTTTCAAAGAACCAGGTTTTTCCTTTTTCAATTCTTTGAATTGTTTTCTTTGTCTTAATTGAATTAATTTCTGCTCTAATCTTCATAATTTCCTTTCTGTCTTTGGGCTCTGGGTTTGGTTTGCTCTTCCTTTTCTAGTTGTTGAAGATGCAGCACTAGGGTATTTATTTGTTCCCATTCTGTTTTCCTAATGTGTGAGTTCACAGCTATGAATCTCCCTCTGAGAACTGCTTTCATCGTATCCCATAAATTCCCATAAGTTCTGCTTGAATTTTCATTAATTGTAGATATTGCTGAATTTCTTTCTTGTTTAATTTCATCTATGACCCATTGGTTGCTGAGTAGGGTGACATTTAATTTCCATGTATTTAAAGGGTTTTCTGGTTTCTTTTGTTATTTATTTCCAGTTTCATTGCACTATGGTCAGATAATGTGCATGGGATAATTTCTGTTTTCTTACATGTACTTAAGCATGACCTATAGACCAATATGTGGTCTATTTTAGAAAATGACCCATGTGCAGCTGAGAAAAATGTGTATTCAGCTGTGTTTGGATGGAACATTCTGTATAGGTCCACCAAATCCATTTCTTTCAAGCTCTGGTTCAGTTCTGCTATTTCTTTGCTAAGTTTTTGTCTGGTTGACCTATCTTTTGGAGATAAGGGTGTGTTAAGGTCTCTTGTTAAAATTGTGGTATTGGACATTAGATTTTTCATGGCCATTAAGATTTTCTTTATATAGTTGGGTGCTTCTGTGTTTGGTGCCTTCATATTTATGAGTGATTCCTCTTCCTCTTGAATTTTTCCTCTAACCAGTATGTATTGGCCTTCTTTATTTCGCTCGATCATCACCAGGTTTGAAGTTGACACTGTCTGAGAATAGAATTGCTACCCCTGCTTTTTTCTCAGGTGCTGAGGCATGTAGTATTGTGCTCCATCCTTTGACTTTCAGCCTATGAATGTCTTTATGAGTTAAATGTGTTTCTTGTATACAGCATATTGTTGGATTTT
>NW_004524600.1:19218427-19227059 GCF_000260255.1 Octodon degus
TGGGCAGAAGTAATAGCAGAAAGCTTCCCAAATGCAGGGAAACAATCTCACATTCAGTTAATCGAAGCATACAGAACTCCAAATAACAATTCCCAGCATTACCAACAGAAGAGAGAGAGAGAGACAGACAGACAGGCAGACAGGAAAGAGATTTACAGAGAAAGGGGATCTCCTCACATCTAAGTCACTTTCCTACTGGGACAAAGTAGCTAACATTCATATAAAGGTCCATTTTGTAGGATATATAAATATATATGATATATAGGAGGATATCCTATATGTCTTATATGTAGGACATATAGGATATATCCTATATGTCCTACATATAAGACATATAGGATATCCTCCTATATATCATATATATTTATATATCCTACAAAATGGACCTTTATATGAATGTTAGCTACTTTGTCCCAGTAGGAAAGTGACTTAGATGTGAGGAGATCCCCTTTCTCTGTAAATCTCTTTCCTGTCTGCCTGTCTGTCTGTCTCTCTCTCTCTCTTCTGTTGGTAATGCTGGGAATTGTTATTTGGAGTTCTGTATGCTTCGATTAACTGAATGTGAGATTGTTTCCCTGCATTTGGGAAGCTTTCTGCTATTACTTCTGCCCATATTCTTTTTACATCATTTGTATTGACTCCTTCTTTCTCACTAATGCCTATTAGTCTTATGTTTTTCATCTTTGCATTGCCTTGAAGATGCTGAATTATTTTTCTGGCATCCTAGTTGTTTTTAAGAGATCTTTTCTTACCTTTTCACTAGCTGCAATGGTGTCTTCAAGGTCTGAAAGTCTATTTTCACTTTCATTCAAATGGTTTTGCCAGCTTGTGATTGAGGTTTTAATTTCCTGTATAGCACTTTGAATCTGCTTTATGCATTCTATTTATTTCCTATATTGCTCATTCAGGGATTCTATCATTTTTCTATTCTCCTCTATTTTTTTTTAATCAGTGTCTGCTTTAGAAGCACTTAGTACTTCTTTCATTATAGTTATCATTTCTTTCTTCTTCTTTCTTTCTTTCTTTCTTTCTTTCTTTCTTTCTTTCTTTCTTTCTTTTCTTTTTTTTTTCTTCTGCAGGGAGTTCTGCCCCAGGCTTCCACACCAGGGTTGTCTGATGGAGGAAGTTCCACACACATGCCTGGCCTGGGTGCTGGCTCGAGTGTGAGGATCCGGAGGGCCCTGGGCTGCCCCACTCACATGTTAGGGATCTGTATTCTTGGTTTACTTACAAGCACTCTCAGAATGCATTTGCTTTGTTATTTCTATCATTATTGGCCTTTTATTTTTTATTTTTCCCCAAGCTTTGCAGATATCAGTGCATTACTGGTGACAGCTAGTGAGTCAAATGGATGGCTCTTCTCAGCCTTGGTTTTACAGTAAGGTACATTTATTCCTGGATGGTGACCATCCTTAGAGAGACAAAACTGGGTCAGTGAGAGTAGGTAGTATTGCTGCATTCAATTAACAGGATGGCAGGGCACCAAGCTGAGACACTTCGCTTGCTGTCCTCTCCCCACAAGCACCTGCTCATCAAATCTGTTCATCTTCCCTCCTGACTCTCGAGGAGGTTAACATGAGGGACCAGTGGCCAAAGAATGGCAGTGTTTACCTGTTAGCAATAGTGTTTGAAATTGCTTGCACATTACACCTTTAAGCTCAATGTTGGCAACTCAGTGATTTAGTGAGTCCCAATCTCAAAATAAAAAAGTAGCAAAGGCCTGGGTTCGATCCTCTGCTCTGCCAAAACAATGCTGCTTGCAATTTCTATCACTTTACTCTGGAGTAAATGGAGTCTTTCATAACTAAGCTCATTCTGCAATAGATCCCAGCTTCTACAAGAAAGATAGTGAGGAATATAACAAGCAAGAAAAACAGCCAGGAGAGCTGAAATGAAGGGGAGCTCAAACACCTGAGACTTCAGGCCCTTATACACAGAAACTAGTAGTTTTTGTAGTGCTTTTCGGATACAAAATACTTCTGAATGAAGAATGTCATTGTTATTCTAATAGGTCACTTTTTTGTGAATGGAAAAACTGCAGTCCTAATCTGTCCGTCATGTAACTATGGGCTAGGGACTCTTCTTTGTCAACGTGCTAGAAGCACTTTCCTTCATTGCATTGTCCTTTATCGCTGGAGCAAGGAGCCTGGACAAGGGCTGTTTTCTAGAATGCGAACTCCCTCCCAATGTGTTTGACAGTGTTCACACAGAGGCATGGCAGTGAGCACTGTGGTCTGTCTGGTGGCAAATGCTCTTCTGTGAACTCCTGGTAGGGTGTTTCTCCATTTGTACAGTGTTGCTGAGCAGTCTTCTCTGCTGGATGGCCGCTGCTCCTGTCATCATGGCACTAGCCGCTGGCCAGAGGACCAGCTTTTGTTCCGAAAACCATCTTCCAGTCTCCCAGACACATGTGGCTTTCAACAGAACTGCTGATTTTCAAGGATTTTTGAGAACAACACAATTTCGTAGGCACAGAAACAAGACAGCAAGGGCTCTGGCACGCTGGCGTCGTGATCCTGCTAAGTTTAGTCTTTAGGATGAATCATCTCAAGACTGCTACTTGCTCTAGGCTGTTGGCTCTGTTATTTTTAGCAAATCTGAGTTTCAGTGCAATCCATTTGGCGGTCCATAATCTGCATGCACTCCCGTCCAAATGAAGTAATTAGGGGTCGGCTGGAGGTGATTATCTGCATACAGGAGCTGGCCCTGGGCTACGTCGCTCCATGAAAAGCTTTTCAAGCAAAGTTTTTTTTTTTGTGACCAATTTAGTATAAATGAAAGCCTTAAAGGCTTTTCTTACATCATTGATGCTAGGTTTGTTGTCTTTCTGCCTTTTCATCGAAAAAATTAATCATCTGGCCGTGATTCTATGAGAAACAGTGAGGGAATAAAAGAGCGTGGTTGTGCTGAGCTGATAACCAGAGGTTCGTTGATAGTGGCAAGGCTGTTTTTATTGAGGGGTCTCTTTTTGATGTGATTCTACAAGGTTTTCCAGGATAGCTTCCATCTATACTACATAATTAGAGAGGAGATTTCACAGGGGTACTCATTGTCTTTAAATTTAAATTTTGTGGTTCCTAAGGGAGCTGCTAAAGAAAGATCAGCAAAGCACTTCTGAAGGAGCCATTAAGAGGAGAGAACACGTGGAACTGTATTAAATAAGTGGAGTCTCTGGACTGATTTGCCTCTGGTGGGAAGGAAAGTGTGTGGCCTGATACTCAGGGTGGCTTTCCTCCCGCAGAGCTCGCCCTTTGTACTAGTTGTTTTCCCCTTGTTGAACAGCTGGCGGCTCCTCATCTGGTTGAGTCTTAATTGGGCTTCTGCTTCCTGGGCATCTTGCCTTGTGATGAAGTCCAAGATGTCCAAAGAAATAAATCGTGAGCATCACATGCTTTAGATTTTCTAGTTTTCAGCCACCCACTTAGGACTCTTGGCAGGAAAATGCAGCAACATCTATCAAAAGCCCCTGTTTCCCCAGTGGTAGATATATATCATTTCAGAAAAAAAAATTGTTTGGAAACCCCTTTGGTAGACAGTGGAAACTGGGTGTTTTTCTCTACTAATCACTGGCTACAGGCATAATCTGTGACGTCAAGTAACCTGAAAGTAAAAATTCCATGTCACATCTTTGAACCTTGTCTTAGTTATTTTATCTTATTGTTCAGGCAGAATACCTGTCACCCAAAGTTAAAAGAGCAAAGTTTGTCTTAGCTTCTATTTTGTTGAGGTTTCAGTCTGAGCTGGCTGGCACCATGGCAGGGTTACCTGGCAAAGGAGCATTACAGAGGAGAAATGGCTCGTAGCATGGCAGGCAAGGGGCACCAAGCCCCAAGCAGCGAGGATATCAGCAGCCGCCTGCCTCTCCCTTTTGCCCTTTTTAAGACACCCAGCTTTTGCATGGTGCCACCCATACTCAGGTGGGACTTCCCATTATCCACCCCCAGAATGATGCTAAGAAGATCCACAGACTAATTGCAGACTAATTTAGTAATCACACACGCTTGATTCCAGCATCAAACCCTTAATCCCAGCATTATACACCCTAAATACAGACACCTCCCAAAAGGCCCCACCTATGACCCTATGAGGCTTTTTGTGCTGTGTGCTTATGGCGCTGAGGAAGAATGCATTATAGTGCAAGAAATTTAGTTTGTTCAATTAGGGAATATAATTTAGCAAATGGAACTGCTACCCATTGATGGAGTGATCATGGCATTTTTTAAAAAACTCTCTCTGCATCTCAATTTCTTTATTTAAATGATAGGTTAATAATATGTACTCCATAGGATTATATAACCCATCAGATATGGTTTATAAACCAACAAATATTTCTGAAGTTAATGATTGTTAGCCTACTATCAACTCACACATTCAATGTAATCTAGTTTTGCTATGTGTAGATGGGCAGAACTTGGCATATTGTATTGTCACGTATCTTAGAATTCCTAGGGTCTGTGAACACAGCATCTATGACTGTTCCCTATACTAGCAGAGGGGCAGATGGGGGTCACAATTAAATATATGCCATCTGAATGGGGGGTGATCTAATCACAGAAAAAACACTTAAGTAATGGAAACACGGTGAAGATTTAGAAATATATAGCTGCAAGAGACAGAAGATGATGTAATATCTACTGATTGATGAGAAAAGATTTTCAGACATTCTAGGAGCTGCTGAAGATTATTCAGGCTTATTATAGTTCTCAGATGTGGGCCAAGCCCCATGTGTCTGACCCAGTCCCTCAACCTTTGACCTGTAGCATACACTGCCATCACAGCACGCTCTGCTTGAGCTCTACATACAAGCACACTGGGAAAATATGAAGAGTTTGCAGTGGAAGAGAGGATAGCTGTAGTCTGTTTGCTTTTGCCATGTCAATGAAATATCCCAAAGGAATTGTACAGTGCCATCGTTTCTGTTCTGCCCACCTCCTCCCCTCATGAGGGAGTCTTTAACCCATATTGTTTCCCCGACTTTTGCCTCTGAGATCTTAGACATATTCCTCATTCTGTAAAATGAAAAGAAATATCAGAGCCTTTTTTCCCCTTTGCCTCATTGGATGAGAAATGAGTACAGACAGTATTAGACTTGTGATATTCATTTCAAAGCTTTTAAGCCTATGTTTTTACAGTGTGTCCTCATTTGACTGAACCGTCCAAATGGACAATCAGTGAAGAATAAGCCAAGTTTCAGGTAGCTCCCTCTTCCTACTTGCCAAGGTATGATAAAGGGTCAATTATAAGTAGCTGAACTATTCCAAATAATAGAAGACCTAGATATTGGTCATTTAGAGTTTGTTTTATGTGTGAGAAGCTTTAAAATATTTTTTAAGCATTACATTTTTAGTTTAGTACTATTTGAACTCCTATTTAGGTTCAGGCAACAGAGACTGAATTCAAATGCTCCTCTGACGTGTTCCTGGCATGGCTAAAGTTCTCCATGTTAAGTGACTGGTTTTTGGGAAGGACTAATTCAATATGGCAGTGGCACTGGACAGTGGTATCATTTTGAGTACCTTTGCTCTTAAAGGAAGTTAACCGTCAATGTTATAGTGCTGGGAAAAGCTGTAAGCATAAACATGAGGCGTTTGTGTCGAGGAGGCTCTAGAATCCACAAGACCTGGATTACTGCCAGTTGTAATCAAATGGCTTGAGCTTGACCTGCTTGCTCTTTCACACTGCCTAGCTTGTCAGCCTTCTGAAGATCTGTCAGGAAGATCTTGAAATTGGGCTTCTCCATCTCCCAAACTGTAAGAAGTAATTTTTTCTTTATAAATTAGACTGTAGCATTCTGTCATAGAAACACAAAACAAAGCTAAGTGGCAAAAGGAAGAAATGGGGGCTGGGAGATAGCTCAGTAGAATAAGCGCTTGCCTGGCAAGCACAAGGGCCAGAGTTCAAAGCTCAGTTCCACCAAAACCAAAAACGAAACAAAACAAAAAAGCGAAAAAATAAAAAATAAAAAAATAAAAGGAAGAAATGTAGAAGTAGACTTAAGTCGACTTCATTAAGTAGACTTAAGTCGACTTAAGTCTTAAGTAGACTTCATTTCACTCATAAGCAACTTGATTTAGATTGTTAACAAATAAAATATAGTCCTAGATATAAACATAATATAGTCTATGGAGGTGAGTATTTAGGAAAGAAAAACAAGCTAGAAATGACATAAATTTTTATAAATTGCCATTTCTAACCATCATTTTACACACATCCATTGTATTAGTAGTGCATGTTGGCAGAACATAATGATCACATTTATCAGGGGAAATTCTATCTGTATGCCACACATCTTAATTCTCTTTTTGTCCCATTCACCTCCCCTTCCTCCAAGCCTATTTACTTATAAAAGCTTTTTTCACTTCTTCTTCAATTCCTTTTCCTTTAGTTCCCCTTTCCTCTCTCCCTTCCCTAGTCTCTCCCATTCTGTGTGACTCATTTTAAATTAGTAGACATCATTTTTTTCTTATTTTACACACTTAGGATTTTTATTATCGTTTATTTGCAAGATGAATAAGGATACAAAATGCAACAACAGCAAAACTATTGATAATATTCTTTGTGACCTTGGAATAAATTGTGTTGCAGTGTAAACTATCACAAAGGAAAGCTCCTCCATTTTCTTCCTACTTATAGAACATGAGCATCTTTTAACCAGAATTTCACCTTCTTTCATCATTGATTCATTAAATTTCATTATGTATAATTCTCCCCAAGTAATTCTTTTTGAGCAAAACTACAGAACTATATTTAAGATGACTTTACTAGAGAAAACATTCCCAACATTTCTAAAAACACTGTTCAAAAGTCTATGAATATTAGGCACACTGATATACTGTTCTATTATTTTGATAGAGCTCAAATTTTATTTTATTTTTTCCATAATTTTATTGAGATAGGCATCACTTTTAAGAAAAGACAGATTTCATATTAAAGAATCTGAATTCATAGTTTTATTGAAGTAATAAATGTGTATTTAATTTAAGGAAGTTTTAGTGTAATGACACAGAACTGTAGTGTCCTAAAAAATGCATTTTGTCAGATTATGCAGATTTGAGTAGAGAGGAGTAATAGCTTTGAACTAATTTTCTAAACAACTAGAAAAAAATATTTTATTGTTTTCTTTTTGTTTTCCAACATGTAATATACTCACATTTTTCTTTTATAAGATATTATGATGATGAAAAAATGTTCTTTGGAGGTTTTAGAAACATTTCTTTCTGTTTCAAAAGTTCAAACCATTGAACTTTTCTGATGGTTGATCACTTTTGTCCATTTTGTGTCATCATTTAAATTACAAATTTTAAAACATAATAAATCATCCATCTGTTTATCTCATGAACATTTATTGAGTGCTTATTATTGCCCTGTTAGGATAATGTTAATCAGACTGAAACATAGCTTTGGAGTCAAGGAGCTCATTTACTTTTGGTCACTGGTCATAGTCCATTTCTCCAGGGGCACTTCGGGTACCTCACAGGGACATACAGGGGCTCTCAGAAGTCACAGTTCTAAGATGTAGCCCTTGATCACCTTCTGCTTCTGCCATCATGATCCTTGACTTATGCTGCTCATATTTTGTTGCCTATTTCTATTTACTCAACTGACAATTAAGTTAGTCAAGATTATTACTTCTCAAACAAAGGTGATATCTTGTGAAAGATATGAGACATTATTTCCCCAGTGATTAAATCCTGGAACCATACTTTTTTTCTCATTCTGCTACTAATTCTTTTATAATCCCATTCTTTTTTGTTTTTTACTGTAAATTTCTGTTAATAGGTCTGTGAAAGCTGTAGGATGATGTTCCAAAACAAAGAGCAGCTATGGAAATTTCAGCTTTTGAACAATGTAACTCAACTAGACTTATTACAGCAGGGCACTTACAATTTTCTGTCAATTGTCTGACAGAGACACTTCATTTGGTCAAAATTTCATCAACCATTAACTTATTAACAAATAATGTACCTAAACTTGTGAGCATATGACCCCCTCATTTTCTGTTTCTTCCCCTTTCCCTTTCCTCCCTTCTTTCTTCTCTCTCTCCCTCCCATATCTCCTCCTCCTCCTCCGCTTCTTCTACTTTCCGTCCACCTCACCCTGAAAAAAAAACCAAAACAAACAGGACCTCACAGGTTATCAGGTGATCACCTCATTTTTTATAATTGGAGTTATCCCAGATTTTATATGTCTATGTAACTAAATAAATTTCCTGCTATAAATTATTTCCACCTTCTACACAGAAAGATACTCCTTGAGGACAGAGTAAATGCAATTGCCCCTCCTGACAATGATACGTGATCTAACAAGCATTTAATTTTACTTGCTTTTAAGACATACAATTTTCAAGGGCCAGCCAGATAGCTCAGTGGATTAAAATACCTGCTTAGGCAGTTGTAGGGGCCAGGGGTTTGATCTCTGGCCTGCCGTGCTGGCCCCATCCCCGAGGCATGCTGAGACAGTGAATGAGACTGGGCATGGTGGCACATGCCTGTAATCCCAGCACTAGGGAGGATGGAAAACAGGAAGGGTCACTATGAGTCCAATCTGTGTAGTAAGACCCTGTACTAAATACATAAAAGAAGACACACAGTTTTCAAGTACATATTTCTTTATGGATGAATAATATATATAT
>NW_004524600.1:19234079-19236750 GCF_000260255.1 Octodon degus
GCAGCTGTTTCTTTATTTCAGAGGCCGTTGATTCATTGCTTTCAGCTGTGTGATTCCCAATTTGTTCTGTGTTAGTGTCCTCTGCACTTGTTATGGGTGGTCTTGGGTTCTGAGGTTGCATTTTATTCCTTCTTGTCATTTTGTGTAGCACTGTCTTCTGACCTTTGTTATAGATCTTCGTTGTAGTTATAACCTTAGCAAGTACTGAAATTCAGGTGCAGATTGGGCTTGGGCTATGACTGGGTCTGGGGGTTCCTGGAATGCGGCAGAAATTCCTACTCGATGGGCTGGGTGGGGGAGGTTCTGCGGAGTGGTGGTGGGGTGTCCCAAGGGGGTGGATGCGGGTCTCACTCATGCTGCACCTGGGCTGGACCAGTAATATGTCTCTCCATGAAAGTACTTAGAATTGGACTAGATTGGTTGAATGAGACCACTAATCCTATCTTTTTAAGGAATCTCCACATTGATTTCCATAGTGGTTGTACCACCCTACACTGCCAACAACAGCCCTGCCAACATTTGTTATTGGTTGATTTTTTGATGGTAGCCATTTTTTCTGGGCTGATGGAATCTGTGTTGTTGTAATTTTTATCTCTTGAGTGACCTATGTTGTTCAATGAAGTTAAACACTTTTCATACATTTTTTTTGCCATTTGTGTTTGTTTATCTGAGAAGTTTGTATTCATCTCAGGGGCCCAGTTTTGGATTAGATCTTTGAAATTTTGGGGCCTGAGTTTTTAAAGATTTTTATATGTTCTAGATAGAAGCCCTTTGTCTGAGTGATTGTTAGTTAAGATTTTTTTTCTTGATTTGTAGGTTGTGTTTTCACTCTGTTGTTGATTTCTTTTCATGTGCAAAAATCTTTTTAATAAGATACAATTATAGTTATTGATTCTTTGAATTATTTTCTATGTAGTTTTGTTTTAAATTTTATGCATTTGGTACAGGATCTCACTGTGCAGCTAAGAATTGTAGCTACCTTCCTGTTTCAGCCTCCTCAGTACTGGGATTACAGGCCATGAGCCACGACTCCAACTCTTGGTAACTGGCTCAGCCACCCAGGAATGCACGTGATACTGGGGATCAAACCCAGGTCCTGTGCTTGCCTAGGCAAGTGCTTAGACTGCTGAGCTATCTCTGTGGCCCTGTAGTTTCATTTTTGTTTAAGAAGTCTCTGCCTACCTGGTATCTTCAAGATTTATACCTACTTTCTCTTCCAGTAGATTTAGTGTTTCTGTTTTACTATTGAGATCTTTGATCCATGTTGACTTTAGTTTAGTACATGGTGATACACATAGATCTAGTTTAGTCTTTGGCATGTGTGGATGCAACTCAAGAGCATACTCATAAATGAAATAAATCAGAGCCATATGTGTAAACATTGTATTGTTTCTCTAGTGTGAGAAGTTGAACAATCAAATAACACTCAAAATTTACAATAGATACTGTGAATAGGGAAGACGCTGTTCAAAAGAAAACAGAAAAGGGGATGGGGGAAAGGGGAAAGGAAAGAAGGGAAAAGGAAAAATACACAGATACACACACACACACACACACACACACACACACACATGAGATAGTTAAGGTAGTTAGACATCTAGTCTCCCATAGTTCATTGAAAAGAAAGTTTTTTGCTAATAATGTTTGTCCAGTATTTCTTGCCTATATCTTGTTCTCTAAACAACTACTATGAAGGTAACAATACACAATGTATTAATTATTTTTACTGTCCTACTAGCCTGTTTTGAGTCTCAGATTTATATATTTATTTTTCTCTCATTAAAATACAAAAATAGGGGCTGAGGAGATATCTCAGTGGCATAAGTGCCTGCCTGGAAAGTGCATGGACCTGAGTTTGATCCCCAGTACCACAAAATTTTGGTACAATTAAAAAAAAGTGATAAACACTTTTCTGGTTTATTTTTTTAAGTGTGAACTATGTTTGCACAATTTTATAATGCCTTTTCAAGAATGTGGTCAAATGGCCAAGCTAGTGAAATGAAGTTTACATACTCATTTAGTGTGGGAAATTTGTTTTAATGAAGTACAGCATTCTTCCATTCTTAAGAGTCTTCACTGACTCAGAAGTAGACTATTCGGGCAGTCAATCTGGTCACGGCTTTCGTTAGCTAGGATCAAAGCCCCTGGAGATATGATTTAGGTGGTTCAGCCACAGCAAACACTCTATAAAGAATGTGCAATAACTTTAAAAGGACTAGATTTATAGAATTGTATTTTTGGCATGAACTTTTAAAAGACAACTTCAACAGATAGCCGTGTAGCTACTGCATATAAATATGTCAGAGAATTGAAGACTTGCTACTAGTTTATAGAGCATCCATTTTAATATTGTATAGTGCAAAGCTTTTTAAAAATAGGCTAGTTATTTTTTATAGGTGATTTTTAATATTTGAGGAGAGCTTTTGGTGGATCTAAGCTTCTGGCTCATTATTATGTCTATCTAGACTTTTCCAGTATGTGGACCCACTATTCAGAAATCCTGGCTCAGAAAGTTTAAATAGTTGGAGTTTTTCAATCCAATTTACACTGAGTTCAGAACAAGGCAAGAGAGAGCTGCTGAGGATGTGGTAAAACATTGTGAAGGCCAGTAGTTGATCATGAGTAGAAAGATGCAAGCACAGGAGAAGAGGGGATTTTTTTTTTTTTTTTT
>NW_004524600.1:19236860-19250106 GCF_000260255.1 Octodon degus
TTTTTTTTTTTTTTTAGAAGAGGGGATCTTGAGAACAAGGAATTAACACATTTGATCACAAAAGCTTTGACAAAGGTTTTGCACAACTCTCTGAACATATGTAATGGAACCTTGAATTGCTGTTGTGTGTTTCACAGCTGCTATAAGAGAAAATAAGTTATTGATCTATTGGGTGAGCTTTAGCATCCAATATCTGTGTTCCCCCTCAAATCCAAATATTGACACTCTAACTGCATTTCCTGAAGGCTGTGGTGCTAGGAAGTCATTGTCTTTGGGAAGCAATCATTTTATTTTTCCTATACTGGGGATTGAACTCAGAATCAATGAGATTAATACCATTCAAAAGAACCCTTCCACCATGTGAGGTGTAGTGAGGAGACAGCTGTTATACAAAAGCAGGCTTCAACTGACAAACCTACTTAACCCTTGATTAGAACTCCTGACCTCCAAAATTATAAGAAATAAATGTCTGCTGTTTAGCATCCACATAGCTCATAGTATTTTGTTATTGTGCCTCCAATAGATTAAGAGGGTTGTAGAAAAGTTAGGTTAAATAAAACCAACAAGTTTTATTTATTATTGGTGACTTCTTGTTAGTCTTCACCACCACTACACAAATGTGCAACATACAGTGTTTTACAATATATTTAAACATAAAAACCCCTTGTTTGTGACCTCTTTTCTTTTTATTCTCTTTCTATATGACTAATTTTTCTGAGATTAAAGTTTCTTCACAAGTTCTCACATAATTAAAATCAATTCTAATTGAAAAGGGTAGAGCTATTCCTCCAGCTCATTGGAAGTATAAATTCGTGTTGCTTATAAAATTGTTACTGGAATTAACCTGTATCAGAATCACCAAGAGAACCATTCAATAATGTAAACACATCCCATCTCAGAATCAGAATCTTCAGCACACCAAAGTGGCATCTGTCAGTTTCACAAACTTCCAGGTGACACCTGTTCAGTGGTTCTATCCTAGACAAATCAGCAATACACAGAGAAGAGGTCATGTGACCTATCTTGAACTAACATAGTGAGTGATACAACAGAATTGGAGCCTGGGCCTTTGGAGGTAGACCCAAGTCCCATTTTTCCCTGTTACCTGCAATGTGTGTCAGCTTTTAAACTCCAAAGTTCAACCTCTTTATCTGTACAATGATCATTTTTAGACCTATGAACCTCCTGGTGCTTTTCTAAGGATAAAGTAAAATAAAAACAGAAGAAAGTAAAATACTTATGATGCATACTAAGGTTATGGCCATGCCTGAGAACTGTTGTTGTTAGTCTTCATACAGCTACAGGACAACTAACTATGACAACCACAGATGGTAATCATTGAATATAACTTCAAAACATTTCTGGATAAGAGCGTGCACTCCTCTAAAAAGTGAGGACCCTTTAACTTCTTTTCACATCTGCAGCTCAAAATGGGAAGCATCGCGATGCTCCACACGATAGGCTCAGGCTTTCTTTCATTTTCTTTGGAAGTCGGGCTTTGGCCTTAGAGTCCCAGACTCCAGCCCTCTTGTTTCGGACAGTGTGAGTGGTCTAGGCCCACAGTGGGGTCTGGAGACCACCAGGACACACATGCTGCAGCAGGCGGCTTGTATCATTGAAAACTCTGTTATTGAGTTCTTTTAATGTATGATTTTTAAATTTATTTATTTATTTTGAAATTGTCTAAAACTTATTGTAAAGAAAAAAATCATTAAAGCATATACATAAAAATATTAACTATGGAAGAACAAAATTAAATAGGACCTTATTCCACATTAGAAAGGAAAAAAAAAAAAAAAAAAAAGACCAAGTGTCTAAGAAACTAGACTAACTAAAGGACTGAAAGAAAAGATCTGTCCTCTTTGAATTTTATACTTAGCAAACATACCTTTGAAAACTAAAAGTAAGATTTTTCTAGTTACACAAACTTGAAATATTTTAATACCTCCAGAAGTAACATATAGGAAATAACAAAGAGCATAATTCAAAAGACAAGAGATGAACAATAAAGAGCTCTCAATATGATAGTTATGCAAGACTATATAAAAATATATTAGATGAAACCTTATTTAAAGGTCATTGCAGATTTCTATGAAACAGTATGAAATGATTTTTTTGTAAAAAAATAAAACACTCAAAACCCCCTCAAATTTCAGTATTCAAGTTTGGCTGCAACATTGGCATTTTGGATAAATAAGTGGATATGGGGCTGGGGCAGTGGCTCAGTGGAATAAGCGCTTCCCTGGCAAGCTCAAGGGCCTGAGTTTAATACCCGCTTCCACCAAAAAAGAAAAAAAAAAAAGTAGGCTCAGCCTCTAAGAGTTGCCCTCACTGAACTAGACTGTCCTATCCTTTTGCTCTGATTTTTTTTTTTTCCTGTTAACGGCATCTATAATCATACTGGTCCATTTTGGTAGCCTTGAGATCTCTTTATCCATTTACCCAAATTAAACTCAAAGAAAATCTTTTAAATGTATTTTTTTAACATGCTGTTTCAATAAAGAGCAGAATTGAAGCTTGATTTTGTTGATGGGTTCTAGTCACTTTAAAGAGATCGAAGATGTACATGTATTTTTGACAGACATAGTGGCTTCTGTTATCTATTTGAGATGGACTGACTTTGGAGAAACAATATACACAAGAGAAACCTGAAATTAACTCAAAGACATCATAATTTATGAAGGAAACCGTTACTGCAATGTATACAGCAGGCAGCTAATTTGGCCTTTTCACTTTTATTGGCTTAAAGTATGGGTTCCACCCTCCACAAAGGTCAGTGTTTTGTGCTTTTGTTTTTTTTTTTAATTTTGGTATTTATTTTGAATATTTGTCTTTGGTCTTGTGGCTGTTCAACATCCAAACTATTCAGCCTACTTTCTTTTTTTCCTTCAAATATTTCTTTCTGCCAATGAAAATTTGACCTTGAAAATTCTAGGGCATAGATTAGGAATCGTTCAGCAGGTTGTTGTCATTTTTCAAATAATAGCTGGTGCATTTACTGCCATCTGGTGGCAGATCTTGGAGGAAAGCATGATAACTAGATCCGCAAATTAAAAATACCCAACAAGGTAACATTTCTTCACTGGATTAGGATCATAGTTTAACTAAAGTCATTCAAAATTAATCTGGAACCACATAGAACAAATTAATGTGAAACAAAAGAAAATGTGGGTTTTGATCATATTCCTTTTTTGGCTATTAATTTATAATCCCACATAGGTGGCAATACTTATTTAATTATAATTCCAGTTTTACACATAAGTATGGGAGCAAAATACAGGGGAAGCTGAACTAGAGTGGAAAATGGATGCTACAAAGCAGGAGGCACAAGTCTTAGTGAAATACAGAGAAGGAACCCTCAACTCCAAAGGACTCAGGGAAGCTGATCACTAGTAAATTATGAGATGCAATGACTGCAAAATGAAGTCAAAACCAGCAAAAGAAGAAAAATTCCAGCCAGAGAGTTTGGGCCTTTCAGGTTATAATAAGGAAGCTCCTACTTCTGTAAGGTGCAATTTGAAAATGAGTTTTACCATAGATGAAGGAGCAAGGCAAGTCAAAGGATTGCCGTGAGCTAGTATAGTTAAGACCAAGCTTCCTGCTCATATTATACTTAATTACAGGATTGAGCAGATAGTTCAGTGATCTAAGCATCTGCCTGGAAAGTGCAAGGACCCAGGTTCGATCCCTGGTACCACATGCTGTGCTGGGCTCTGTGCCAGCCACTGAGACCCAGTGTGGTAGCACATGCCTGTAATCTCAGTGCTGGGGAGGCTGAGACAGGAGGATCACTATGAGTCTGAGCTGCATAGGAAGATCCTGTATCAAATCAATCAATCAATAAGTAAAAGATTTTTTTAAAGTTAAACAAAATGATTAATTAGAAAGTAGTAACTTATGTTACTACTCCATAAGAATGGACATTCAAAACCCAGAGGTTTAAATAATTCAGAAGTTAAACAAGAAATATGAAAAAAAATAAAGTGATAAAATTGACTCAGGGCACTGATTGTCCAAAGAGATGGAGATAATGAAATGATGGATAACATTTCATACATGTCCAGTTCCAAGGTAGGAGAATTAAGTGTGTCCTGCCTGTCACTCAGGTTTTCATTCCGTCTGCATTTTGCCCCGGTGTCTTCTCCTTTGATGGTTTTCTTTTATATCCTTTTACTATAGAATAAGTGGTAGCCATGGGTGTGACTATAGGTCACATCTTGTTAGCCTTTGAAGAAATCATCAAATCTGAGTGTGGTCTTGGGGCCCCTCACCATGATATAGAGCAGAATTAGACTCGTGTGATGTTGTGCTTGAAAGTGGAAGACAAAGGAATTAGGCATAGATTTTCCCAACCTGAGCTATATCTGGCCTAATACATATTTCTTAAACTGTATAAATATTAAGGGGTTCATCCGTTACATATACATGAGCAGTAACACTGACAGCTAATAGCATAAGGCTATTCTTGTCCTTGGCATGGTGCAAATTTCTTTAAATGGATAATAGTATTCAACCCTCACATTGTCTTCTAAAGTAATTACACTAACTTTACTGATAGAGACCCTGGGACCCAGAGTGATTAAGGAAGCTGCTCAGTCACACATATAGCAAGAATCAGTCAGAATGGGGACACAAGGACTTGACTCCAGACCTTAACTTCCTAACCTCTTTTTTGCCATATGCATTTGATCCACATTTTATCTTTTCCCACTATCACGACAGGAAGAGGAATTTTGGATGGAGGGACGGAGAGAGTGGTCTTGGCATAAAAAAAGAGTGTTGGACTCTCCTGTGTGATTCTAGGTACATAAAAGAGTATTCACTCACTGACAGAAAGGTGGGGTAGCTGTTGGCTCAAAAGACTGAGAAGGGGCTGTAAGAATAAGGGAGATCAGAGAATGAAGTAGGAATGATACAAAGATAAATGCAGTGTGTTTTATAAAACATAGTTAGAACTCAATCATCACAGCGAAGGGAGAAGAACAAGCTCAGGGTGCTTGGAAATCAGGGAAGCCAGAAATGTGGAACAGAGGATCATAGAGAAAGACACTTCATCGCCTTCCCTCCTTCCAAGCCAACATCCTGCTGCCTCTCTGGCTATGTAACAGATACCCGGATCCATGTATCTATACATGTATCTATAGATCTACTCAAAGATCTGAAAAAGATCCTTTTCAGTCTTGAGGGGAATAATGATCCAGGTTGGCACATAGGAAACTTCCCAGTTCATGAGAAAGAAAGCGAAGTCACAGGAAGCAGCGGGCAAAGTAATCCCCTGTGCTCATGTAGGGTTAGGAAGAGCTGCTTTCTCCATCTGCCAGAGGGGGAAAATATTTTCACAGGGGATTTGGTAAAATTCTTAGAAAAATACTGGCTTAGTACTGGGACCAGATGAAGCACAAATCATCCCATGCAGAAGCAAAAAGAAGGTTCCATGACTTCATAATAGAATTGTTGAAATCAGTGGTAGAATTTAAAAATCAGCCAGAGGAAAAATGACAAATCTTGTACAGAGGAAAGCAGTAGATTGTCAGGAACCACTCAGCTCAGAGAAGATTGCAGAACATCTTTTGCTTTACTGATATGATGCAGTTAAAGTCAGTCTGGAGTTTCACATTCAGACAATATATTCTTCAAAAATAAAACCAAAATAAAGGCTTCCTCAGGCTTAAAAAGTCTAAGTAATGTATTGCCATGAGAACTTGTCTGTAAAAAGTGTTGCAGTAAGCCTTCTAAGAAGAAAAAAAATACTAGAAGCTTGAATCTTTTATAGAAAAAAATGAAGGAGATTGGAAACAGTAGATAATAGGTCAGAAGTAGTAAATGTATGGATAAATTTCAAAGCTTTAAAAATGTTTGAAAATTTTGTTGAGAATAGACTTTTGAGGAGAGAAATAATGGCTATTTTTCAGAGGTATAAGATATGTGAAAATAAAATTGTGACAAAACACCACAGGGTCAAAGAAAGAAAAAAAGAAGTACACTGTTGTAAAGTTCTTATACTAGATTTGGCACTGTCATCAGAGGCTTAGTTTGCAGACCTTAGAGCCAAACTCACCCCCCGCCCCCTGCGAAGAAACAGCTAAAATGCTAACAACAGAAACTAAGTGGAATAATCAAATAGTTAATGCAAAAAGGCAAGAAAAGAGTAAGCAAGTCACAGTTAGAACAGGTAGACATGAAATAGGGTAAATACAATTGCAAGGCAGAGATTACCAGGCTGGTGTAAAATCAAAATATGCTGCCTAAAATCCACAGCATAAATTATAGTTTAGGGCTGGCCAGATAGCTCAGTGGATTAAGGTGCCTGCTCAGGCAGATGCAGGGACCAGGTTTCAATACCCATCGTGCCACACTGAATCTGCCCCCAGGGATGCACTGAGATGGTGATTGAGACTGGGCGTGGTGGTGCAGGCCTGTAATCCCAGTACTTGGGAGGTTAAAAATAGGAGGATCACTATGAGTCTGGCCTGTGTAGTGAGACCCTGTAGACCTTACAGTAAATATGTGAAAAAAATTCAATAATTTAATGGAGAAAAATGTAAAATGATAGACAATACCATAGGGATGAAAAGTAAAACTCCAGTGGTTTCATTGATATCAAATACAGTCAATTTCAAAAAAAATGAGAGTATAAGAAATAAATCAGGACATTTCTTCTGGATAAAGTTTCTCAAATTATCAAGATATAACATTGCAAAATGTGTGTGTTCCTCAAAACACACAAAACAAAACCTAATGTATCAGAAAGGAGAGGTAGAGCCACAAGTTCATTTGGAAATACTAACACTTTTTCCAAGTTTCAATAGGAAAACAGAAAATCAGCAAGAACGCAGGAGAGCCGTGTCCACCTATCAAATACAATTGGCATTTATAGGCTATTTCACGGAACCTGTAGCAAGCATGTTCTTCCCAAGTACACATGGAGCATTTAACAAACTTCGTCATATTCTGATGCCTAAAATATGTCTCCCCCAAAGTTTAAGGGATTGAAGCTGTAGAAGCATGGTTTCTCACCCTAAATGACTAAACAAGAAATCAACATGAGGAATATGTCTGGAAAATCTCCAGATGATTACCAATTAAACAACATAGTTCTAAGTAAAACATGAATCAATGTAATAAATTCACAGCAAAATGCAAACCATATTGTGCTAGATGAAAAGAAAAATGCTACATGTGGCCATTCGAAAGCTGCAGCTATTGCAGCGGCTAGAGAAAAATTCACTGGGATGAAGGTTTTCATTGGTGAGGCCTCAAGTCAGTGAGAGAAGTTTCTGTCTGGAGAAAAAGAAGAGCAAATTAATCCTTAAGTAAGCAAAAAGAAGGAAATAATAGCTACAATAAATAATCAATGAAAAGGAAAGCATGAAAACAGTATGTACATAAATTTAAAAGTATCTATACAAATGAAAATGCTACAGGCAAACTGATTAAAAAAAAAAAAACCCTCCCAAAAATGATGTTGAAAGAAATATATCACTGCATGTTGTGCAAACGCTTAAAGAATAAGTGGAAAAAATGAACAATTTTACAGGAATAAATTTGTTTTGCACATGAGCAAGTCTCTTGTAAGGTACAAATAACAAACCTCATTCAGGGCTCAGACAGCTTCTGTAGTGAATTCTAGCAAACATTTAGAGGAGAAATACAATCAATAACAACACTAACTTTTCCTGGAAATATTGCTCTCTATGAGGCCAGAATTAATTATAGGATGACCAAGCAAAGCTTAACACTGGAAATGCAATGTACTTCATATTAGCAGACCAGAAAATAGAACATCCCAAAAGATGCAAGAAAATTATCAACAAACTTGGATACTTCTCCAGAAAAATAAAACAAACAACAGCAACAGCCACAGCCACAACCGCAACTACAACAACCACAACAAAACTTAGCAGATCTAGGAAAGAAAAGAAAGAAAAAGAAAAACATGTAGATTGTAAAGAAAAAGCCTTTTTTTTTTTTTTTTTTTACAAACAATAAGTTATGATACAAAGAAAATTTTCAAATTAAAACCCGGGGGCCTGCCCCTTAGCTCAGTTCTTTCAGTGGCTGCTTCAACAAAGCAGTCAGGCTCAGGTTGCTGTGGTTCGATCCCCACAACACAAGACAGCCAGTCATGCCTTGAAGGCATTCGGAGCAAAAAAAAAAAACAAAAAACAAAACCAAAAGAACCCCACCAAAAACACTTCTTGGGGCTGGAGAGATGGCTCAGTGGTCTAAAGCACCTACTTAGAACAAGCTTAGCAAGCATCAGGGACCGCGGTCCCATCCCCCAGCACCACATGCCAGCCAGCCCCGCCCCCTGGTGGGCTGAGCTGGCCACACACACACACCACTCTCTCTCTCTCTCTCTCTCTCTCTCATAAATAAAAAATTAAAAAAAAAACCCAAAGGTACAAAAAACTAAATTAATTTAGATGAATTGTAGAATACATAGTTGCTCCATGAGAATAAATTGTATTTCTATTTCACAAAAAGGGCATCAATACTTTAAAGAAAACAAAAATAAAATATGTAGAAATAAATTATATAAACTATGCATAAGACTTATGCCCAATAGCAATAAAACACTTTTCAAAGAAATTAAATAATTGGAGAATGATGGCATGTTCACGCATCAGAAGATTCAATTTTTATTAAAATGTCAATTGTCTTCATAGTGTTCAGCAGGTTTTTTTTTTTTTTTTGGTAGAAAAATGCAAAGCAAATTCTGCAGTTTGCATGGAAATGCTAACAGCTGTGACTAGCCACAGAAACTTTTATAGAGAAACTCAATATTGGAGGAGTCAAACTTCCTGAATTTACTTACCTATAGTGATCAAGTGAGGCTTTTTAATAAAAACAGGGTTATATAGATGCTCCTCAGCATAAGGTGTGCTTACATTTCAACAAATTCACAGCAAATTCAATGACTGAGTTGAAAGCACATCCACTATATCCAACTTATGCAGCATCAAGGCAATACAGGTGCATTCTTCTTTTCAACGCAGGTGTGTTGATTGTTCACCCTCCCAGTTGTGTGGCTGGCTTGAACTGCCTCCCTGACAGCATCTGGACAGAGGATTGGACCAGGTATCACCAGACCACAAAATCACCAAATTCAAAACTGGAAACGTGGTTCTTTCCAATTCATACCACTCTTACATCAATGTAAAATGGAACCATTGTTAATCTGGAGAGCATTTGTACACGTCACCAGAACAGGATGGAGTGTGCGTATATACCTAACTAGTCTCCAGAAAAATTGCCAATAGATTTAAAAAAAAAAAAAAAACACTAAGGTAATTCAAAGGGGGAAAAGATAACCTTTTCCACAAATGTAGAAATACTGGACCAATATAAACAACACGGGAGAGTAGCACCTTGGTTCTTGGCCCTTATTATACACAACCTACGAAATTAGAGAGGAAATTGATGGAAAACCTGACTAAAAGAGCTAAGCTTATAAAACATCTGAAAGGAAACAGGACAGGATCTTTGTGTGTGTGTGCACGCGTGCGCGCGCGCGTGTGTGTGTATGTGTGTGGGTGGGCGGGTGTGAGTGGGTGGAGGGGTAGCAGGAGTCAAACTCAGGACCTTGCACTTGCCAGGCAGGTACTGTGCTGCTGAGCTATCTCCTTGCCCCCAAGGATAGTGTCTTGAAACTCGGTGCACACCTGCAGCCCCAGACACTCAGGAGGCTGCAACAGAAGGCCAGCTCCAACTCAGGGGTTGCAGAGGAGCCCAGGCAGCACAGTGAGACTTCATCTTAGGGAAACACAAATCTTGTGACATTTGAGACAAAGTTGTTTTTCTAAATAAAACCCTAAACAACGACAAAACACATGAAGTATAAAAGCAGAACAATAGCTATCTGAACTGCATCCAACTTTTAAGGTTGGCTCTTCAAAAAAGACTGTTACAGAAATGAAAAGACACGGCAGACACTATGAAAACATAGCAAACACACGCACACAACTTATACTAAAAATACATAATTTATGGTACTCGCAAGAAGATAATAATTCAGTAGAAAACAGTTGAAAGATTTGAACCCTTTCACAAAAGATGGGCAATTGAAAACATTCTCAGCAGCGTTAGTTTTGAGTCAGTATTAAACAATAATGAAACAGCGCGAACACTGCTAATATTAGCATGGTAACAGTAAGGGGGCGTATAAATGGGTAACATCCACTGACAGCAAATGGGTGTATAATGTGGCAGAAGCCGTTGAAGTGAAAATTGGAGATGTTTTCCTTTTCCGATGTGCAAATTATATCTCAATTTAAGAATGGCTGCATAAAAATTTTATAATCACTAAGATGCTACATTTAAAAGGCTATTTTTTCTCACTCGTGTTTGAAATGAGAACTTTCACTGCTTACTTTTAAGTGCATTCCATGGTTTATAGGCATTATTAATATTAACACAACATTAATATTTAGTCAAAGTCGTAGTAATCACAAACAGTGAAGAGAAGATTCTTTGGTTACCTATGAAATATGTCCTCCTTGGTTGATTTTATAAACTCAGTTGCTTGGTGTGTTGGAAGTTGGAGCATATTTGTTTCATTAAAATAGTGGGCTACTATCACTTCAAGGTCAGTGAGGATTCAGGACCTAAGAGAACCTGTGCTGCAGTAACATCCTGTAACTCAGTGGTGTCCCAAATTTTCTGATCAAGGGGATTATGGGGCCAAAGAGGAAAGCGATCAACGATGTAGAGTGTGCCTAAGGAGAGTCACATGGACAGAAAAATTTCTCTCAGGCTTTCACAGAGAGCAAATTGGTCAAGCAATGGCCATGACTCATCCTGATGCCTGACACTGACAAAGAATATACAAGGTGCTACATATGGTTCCAGCATAATTCCTGAGGGGATTTGACTGACCTTGTCAGAAACAAAAGTTACATTTTTAGTTATACAGGTCCGGCTTCAACTTGGTCTTAACCATCCAGAGGAAAAGTATAACCATGAGGTATAAAAAGTAATGCCATATAAATAAGCTGAGCTGTAAAAAGCTCAAGTCAACAACTTCTGACAATTGCCAGTTGTGCTGATAACCCACTACTATTATGGACTATTGGACTATATTGAGTTATTTTGCTGAATTCAAGTACCAAAAATCTTTAGACTGGTTTCAAGTATGAAAAGGTCCTTTAAAGACTTCTTCAAATATAGCTTCTCTAACTGCAGTGAGACCCCCATCCCTGAAAAATAAACTGAAAAGAGGGGATATGTTGGGAGTCATGAAACTAGGAAATGGATCAAATGTATGTAGGTGGGACTTGGCCTAGCGCCTAAAGCAAACAATTTACCTCACTCTTGAGATGAACATCCTGTCTGATTAAGGTTTGCTATCAGTTGCTAAGCAACCTAGTGTCATGTGGTACTAACTTTACAAAAGTGTAAATAAAGAGCAGTTTTGTTGTGAATAAAAAGGGGGAGGAAGGAAAAAATATATGCATACACAAGAGAGTTAGGATAGATATACATCTACTTTCTCTTAGTTTACTGAGCATTTTAAGTTTGTACTAATATTGTTTAGACAAGATATCATGTCTGCATCTTGTCCTCTGAATAGCTACTATGAAGACAAGAAGATTCAATGTATTAACTGTTGTAAACATCCTACTAACCTGTTTTGAAACTGTTTTGTCACCATTTTATCTTTTTTCTCATTAAAATGAATAAAAATTATAAAAAAAATAAAATAGTGGACTTTCCTAGGTTGGACATGATCGATACAGGGATCATTGTGCTGCTCTTGAGGTAAAATGCCTATTCCTATCATAGCATGATGTCACAAGGAAGAAGCCATACTAATGTTTAGTCTTCTCTCCAAGGTGAGTGTGTTTCCCATTCAAAAGAAAACAAACTAAATGAGCAAAACAGAAAACTAGGCCCACCAAGTAGGAATTTCTGCCACGTTCCGGGAACCCTAGCCCCAGTCCTAGCTCAGGTCCGGTGAGTGTGTGCGAGAGCTTCCTGCTACTCTGCACCAGCGGGACCAGTCCCAGCCCAGGCACAGCATGGGCCAGACCCTCTCCCACCCCCTTGGGCAGCCCCCCACCACTCCGCAGCATCTCCTCACCCCGCCCGCCAAGTAGGAATTTCTGCCGCGTTCCGGGAACCCCCAGAGCCAGTCCTAGCCCAGGTCCGGTGAGTGTGTGGGAGAGCTTCCTCTTCCCCCTACTTCACCTTGTCTCCTCCAGGCACAGCTCAGGCCTGGCATACACACCTGGGGTGTAATTCTGCAGCTGCAATCCCTGCAGAGAGTGTACAAGATAGATCCACCCAGCAAGTACAAAGCAGAACATCTTGCCACAGGGGCACAACAGGTTCACCCTCAAGGGCAGCAGCGGGAAAGAACTGAGCACAGCAACAAAACCCAAGCCAGACACAGCTGGATAAGTCCAAACTTTGTAGAGCTGCACCTGAACTTCAGTACGTGCGAAGGTTATAACTACAGCAAAGATCTACAACAAAGGTCAGAAGACAGTGCTCCACAAAATGACGAGAAGGAAGAATATGCAACCTCAGAACCCAAGCCCACCCATAACAAGTGCAGAGGACACTAACAAAGAAAAAATTGGAAATCACACAGCTGAAAGCAATAAATCAACGGCTTCTGAAATAAAGAAACAGCTTCAGAAAGATATAGAGGACCTCAGATTGGAAATAAAAAAAGAAATCCTTGAATTAATAACATCTGCACTAAAAGATCAAATGCAGAAACATATGGAGGAAACCCAGTGCCCACCCAGAACAAGTGGAGAGGACACTAGCTCGGCTCAAATGCATGAATTAATAGCTTCGAAAGTAAATAAACAACAGCAGAAAGATATAGAGGAAATCAGAGCGCAATTCTTTTCTGAAATAAAAAAGAACTCTCAGAACTCGTAGCAGATGAAGTAAAGAAGCAACTACAGAAACATAGGCAGGAAACCCAATCTGAAAAAAAAACTGCAGTAAAAGAATTTATAACTGCTTCTAAAGAAGATATTGATAAAAAAAAGTAGAGGAGCTTAGAAAAATGACTGATTCCTTGAATGAGCAATCCAGGAAAGAAATAGATCACATGAAGCAGAGTCAAAGAGATATAGAGGAAATTAAACTCTCAATCACAAGCTTGCAAAACCATTTAAGTGAATGCGAAGACAGAGTTTCAGATCTTGAAGATGTTGGTGTAGCTATGAAAAGGTAAGAAAGGATCTCTTAAAAACAACGAGGATGCAGGAAAGAATAATCCATCACC
>NW_004524600.1:19263066-19264205 GCF_000260255.1 Octodon degus
AAAGATGTGGTATTTTTACACAATGGAGTATTATTCAGCTATTAAGAATGATAAACTGCAAGCCTTTATATTGAAGTGGATGTCACTTGAACATATACTTATAAGTGAAATAAACCAGACACACATGTGTAAATATTGTATAATCTCCCTAGTATAAGAACTCCAAAAAGAAATACAAATAGAAAGATATAATACAAGGAAAAGGAAAGCAGGATCTCAAGGACTAACTAATCAAGAGAGGGAAAGGAGAAGAGCTAGGAAATTGACAATGTCAAGCCATACATTTATATGTAAAAGATGAGCAAGGCAATGATCCTGTGAATATTCAGAAGATTTTTGAATCTAGCAGTTAATTGGAAAGATTCTCACCCTGACTAACTATATACACTGATACCTGTGAACTAAGTTACTGCACTGCAGATGGTAATCTGTAATAGTACTTTCATGTTGGAATGCCTGTCATTCTGGTATTCTGAATATGGGCTTCTTGTCATGACATGCCAGTTACTCTATGATGTCTCTCGAGTAGGTGGATGTTCAAAAAGAAGGGGGTGGTGAGTGAAAGCAAGAAAAAGGAAAAGGAACATTGTGGGACTGCCCTGCTTCAAGGTTGTATATGATGAGATTTTTGGACTTATATGCAAACGTGAGAAGTATATAATTCTTTATCCTATTTTTAAAATATAATCTAATTTTTAAATTTTTTTTTTACCATATTATGTAGGGACTTAAAGTTCAACATATCGATACTTGATGAAAAATATCTGTTCATTATTATGCCTAAGATGTTTGAAATGCAGAGAGATAGTGAGGTTAAGCTTAATAGCCAAAATCATTTGATAACAACAATAAGCTTGTCTCCTGGATGGTTAACAACGTAAGTTTGCAGACCAAAATTAGAGAAAAAGGAGTGCTGTAAGGAAAGCCAACAGTTTGGCCCTAGACTTCTAAGGTCAATTAAGACTCAGGACATATGAGAACTTGTACTGTAACGTCATGTGCCTCGGTAGTGTTCCAAATTTTTTGATCAAGGAGATTATAGGGCCAAAGAGGAAAGTGATCGATGATGTAGAGTGTGCCTAAGGAGAGTCACATGGAGAGAAAACATTCTCTCAGGCTTTCACAGCGAGCACATTGGT